>NC_085871.1:9265557-9275557 GCF_034702125.1 Engraulis encrasicolus
CACACACTGTATGATACTCTTACGCACTATACATTTGCATAATAGTCAAACAATGTTTCCTTACACTTACACGGTATTCTGATTCGACGTAGCTTGTTTGTTTTCTTGAGTGTTAGTTAGAAATAATGTGAGTCATGATTTGAGTGTTGTTCCTCCTTCCCCTCAGCGGAGGCTGATTAAGTGCCTCCAATCAGCACTTCTAAACAGGCATATCCGAAGGCAGCTATCTGGGGTCCTTCAGCTCTATAAATCACACACCTGTGATGGCTGCCACAGGCCCCAAGATGAATAACTTCATAATGGCCGCCGTTTGTGACAAATGGGCATGTACTCTCTCTCTCTCTCTCTCTCTCTCTCTCTCTCTCTCTCTCTCTCTCTCTCTCTCTCTCTCTCTCTCTCTCTCTCTCTCTCTCTCTCTTACACACACACACACACACCTGAAACTGTGTTTGAAGGCTGTGTGTGTGTGTGTGTGTGTGTGTGTGTGTGTGTGTGTGTGTGTGTGTGTGTGTGTGTGTGTGTGTGTGTGTGTGTGTGTGTGTGTGTGTGTGTGTGTGTGTGTGTGTGTGTGTGTGTGTGTATGTACGTATGTGTTCTGATAGGGGAGGGGTTTTTCCATCCTCTACCCCATACGTCTCTTTGATCCACAACACTCTCTCCCCTCTTCACTTCCTTCCTGCGTTTCGTTTTCATCCTCCACTTCTCTCTCTATCTCTCTATCCTCCACCTCTCTCTCTATCTCTCTACCCTCCAATCTCTCTCTCTCTCTCTCTCTCTCTCTCTCTCTCTCTCTCTCTCTCTCTCTCTCTCTCTCTCTCTCTCCCTCTCTCTCTCTCCCCTCTCTCTCTCTCTCTCTCTCTCTCTCTCTCTCTCTCTCTCTCTCTCTCTCTCTCTCTCCTCTTCCTCTTCCTCTCCTCTCTGCTGCCTGTGTGAATGACAGCTTTGGGATACTGAGACTAAGAGGGGAGTGCATCTGTGTGTTTCCCCATGAAAGCCGGAGATAGGAGTTTCGTGTGCATACAGTACATCTGTGTGTGTGCGTGTGCATGTGTGTGTGTGTGTGTGTGTGTGTGTGTGTGTGTGTGTGTGTGTGTGTGTGTGTGTGTGTGTGTGTGTGTGTGTGTGTGTGTGTGTGTGTGTGTGTCTGCATGTGTCTGTGCGTGAGATTGTGTGTTTTTCTAACGTTGCAAGTGTGTGTGTGTCTGTGTGTGCGTGTGTGTGTGTGTGTGCGTGTGTGCGTGTGTGTGTGTGTGTGCGTGTGTGCGTATGCCTCAGAGTGTGTGTGTGTGTGCGTATGCCTCAGTGTGTGTGTGTGTGTGTGTGTGTGTGTGTGTGTGTGTGTGTGTGTGTGTGTGTGTGTGTGTGTGTGTGTGTGTGTGTGTGTGTGTGTGTGTGTGTGTGTGTGTGTGTGTGTTTTGCACAGCATTGCACCTACTGCAGAATCCATCGCCAAGTCTCTTCTGTATTCTTCTCTCTCCCCTTCTGTCTTTCTCTGCATCTCTTGCCTCTCTCTTTTTCCTCTCTCTCTTCCTCCCTCTCTTCCCTTCTCTCTCTCTCCCCCTCTCTTTCTCACTCCCTCCCCCCCTCCATGAGTTGAAAGAGAGCTTGAGCTTGAGTTTAAAGAGATGCAGTGAGTGTACAGTAGGTGGTTTGTCAGGGAACAGAAGCTCTCAGTAGCTCGGCCATGTTAAGGAAATACATTCTTTATTATTACTCTTTTAACACACAGTAGACTCTCTGTCACAGCCCACACACAGATGTATTTCAAACGGCAGAAAGAAAAAAAATAATAAAAGAAAGAAAGAAGCATTTTAGGCCCAATGTGGCATATACAGGAACCGTATAAGAAAACGGTGGGGGTGGGGTGGAGAGTTTGCCAGGGTTTGTGTTTTGGGTGGGGTGGGGGTTTTGTATGAGGCTGCGGTGGGCGGGGAACAGAGGTTATGGGGGGAACGAAAGGAGGTTTTGGTTAGAGATGCAGGTGACTGCTTCACTGGGCAAAAGCTCAGGCGATCTACAGTAGCTCTCACTGCCACGTATGCACACACGTTAGCAATGGCAGACAGGCACACACGTATGTACTCACGCACTCACGCACACACACACACACACACACACACTCCTGTATCCCTTATCTTCGTTACATCTCCAGAATGTTCCATTATGTTGTCATTTTCCATTGCCGCATCTCCCATCCTGTACCAACAAGCATGAGGCCCCTGCATGCTGTCTTACAGTGGCACATGTGTGTGTGTGTGTCGGCTTCAGAATACTAATGTGGGCAGTGTTTGCTTTGTCTACAGTAGCTCTGGATGTACTGGGTGTTTGCATGTTTATGTACGTGTGTGTGTGTGTGTGTGTGTGTGTGTGTGTGTGTGTGTGTGTGTGTGTGTGTGTGTGTGTGTGTGTGTGTGTGTGTGTGTGTGTGTGTGTGTGTGTGTGTGTGTGTGTGTGTGTGTGTGTGTGTGTGTGTGTGTGTGTCTACTGTATGTGTGTACGTGTACAGTATGTGTGTCAGTCTGCAGTGGTAGGTTGCATTTGTTCAGTCAGAAACACACAAACACACGCAGCTCTGGTGAATGTTTTTTCTCTCATCTCTCTCTTTCTGTCTCTCTCTCTCTCACACACACACACACACACACACACACACACACACACACACACACACACACACACACACACACACACACACACACACACATGCAGACACACACGCACACACACACACACACACACACACACACACACACACACACACACACACACACACACACACACACACACACACACACACACACACACACACACACACACACACACACACACACACACACACACACACACACACACACACACACACACACACACACACACACACACACACACACACACACACACACACACACACACACACACGCCCCCCGACAGTGCTGAAGTAGCCTCTCCCCTGGTCGCTGTCACCCAGTCACCTCTCTTTGAGCTTGAGTCAGGCTGTTCCTGATGTCACAGCAGTCACCCCCATTGTACACTGTGGCATCAGTGCTGAGTGTGTCTGTCTTTGTATTCTGCACCATTGCAGTAGTCAATGTCAATCTTTCCCTTCACGCCACTGCAGATGGCGGATCTGAACATCCATCCACAGCAGCTTTGCAGTACAGTAAGCGTCCTCCCAGTACCCAGTGATTGGGGGGGGGGGGGGGGGGGGGGGGGGGGGGGGGGGGGGGGGGGGGTGGGGGGGGGCAAAGGGGACAGTTGCCCCGAGCCCAGGGAGAGAAGGGGGGCCCAGAATTGGGTTCTCAGAATGCGGGGGTGGGGGTTGGGGGGGTCAAGCAAGGTATTTGCCCCTGGGCCCAGGGCCCTCCTATATCGTTGGTGGGGGCCCTAGTGTGACCATGGCAAGCTGTTTGAGGGGCCCTATCAGTGTTTTGCCCTGGGGCCCTGTGTTCAATTGTTACGCCACTGTCTCTCGGCTACCAAACGTACAGTACTAAAGCGCCGTACACACACGTCGCTGCTAGTTACTCGCTCAGCGGATGAAGTCAATAGAATGTCTACGTGTTCCAGCGAGTCTCGCTGGCGAGTAGTCGAGGAGAGTACAAGCGATGCGATGTGGGCGGGTTCCGAGATAAACTTATTTTATCTTCGAGCGACGCGAGTTAAGCGAGTAACCAATTGGAATGCAGGATACAGATTATTGACAGGTGAAGTTGCCCCTGTGGTGTTCTGACCACCCAACTTCTGCACGCCATCACACTTTGAAGTGTTGAGGAAAATACATCCAATACAGTGTACACCATCAAAGGCTCATATGCATGGTTGTGCACAGCACACGATCAACGTTAAACAGCGTAGGCCTACATTTTGTTTCGTACGGACGTTATTGGCGCGGACAGCGGGAACCATGACAACCAGTAAACAAAATCACATTGAGCGAGTGGCAAGTAGGCGAGTGAGCAAGTAGCGAGTAAATAGCAGCGACGTGTGTGTACGGCCCTTAAGACTGGAATACCAAATAGCCATGCAGGCACATTTTCATGGCAGTCAGCGCACATCCCCAACTGCTGTGGTGATGGCAATTCCTCATCTCACTGAACTGCATGAAGGTCACTCAGATATTCTAATCTGTATATCCAGTGTCTCTCTCTCTCTCTCTCTCTCTCTCTCTCTCTCTCTCTCTCTCTCTCTCTCTCTCTCTCTCTCTCTCTCTCTCTCTCTCTCTGTCTCTCTCTGTTCTAACACTGCTGCACCTACTGGCTTCTACAGTATCAGCAATCTATTATGATGAACACTGCTGCAGATAGCATCAGATAGAAGATTAGTTTCTATCAGTTAACAGCCTCTCTCTCTCTCTCTCTCTCTCTCTCTCTCTCTCTCTCTCTCTCTCTCTCTCTCTCCTTCTCTCTCTCTCTCTCTCTCTCTCTCTCTCTCTCTCTCTCTCTCTCTCTCTCTCTCTCTCTCTCTCTGTCTCTGTTTCTCTCTTTCTCTCTCGTTCTCGCTGATCTTCGACCCCCACATCCCACAACCCACCTGTGAAAGGCTACAGGAATAATCCTCCTTTATTTGAAGGCCCACCCACCCGCTTCTCTGAATGCGAATGTAATTCTAATAGTGGGGGGACACATGGCGGTGAAGCAAGCGAAGCAAAGAGAGGCAAAATTCTATTTTCCATTGTGACAGCTCAACGGTCAACAGGTTGTAGTGGAGACTCATATCGATTGAAACATTTACTTGTTGATTTGATTTGCCACCTCAGGCGAAATTCACTCCTCATTTGCATGATATTACCAGAGACAGTGGATAATACTCTTAGAATCTCAGATATTACTGTAAATTTGGCCAAATATTTTTGCTTCACTTAACCCAGTTTTGCCCTACTTCGCTTCACTCACAGGAATGAATGGCAAAGTTCGCTTGATTTGGCAAAAAATCGTGCGCATTCATCCCTGGCATAACTACTGTCATCTTTTACAGATGGCAAACTTTTTCCTCCTCAGGACTGACTACTCTAATACATGGCCAAGCCACCATAGCATATACGAGATCTTAACATTATTTGTTTACGTACAGGGGTCGTGCGGTCCTGCCTCCTCCCTGGAGGAGGTTGCGCCAGGTATTGCAATCTGTTTGTCTGCCTGCCTGTCTGTCTGTCTAACTGTTTGTCTGTCTGTCTGCCTGCCTGTCTGTCTGTCTGTCTGTCTGTCTGTCTGTCTGTCTGACAGCAGTTGTTTGGTTTGCCTGTAGGGTACCAAACCCACAACATCACATCATATGCATCCAGTGTTGGCCAGATGGGGGCAGGTTGCCTTTTCTGATTGCTTTTTGTTTCGACTGCAGAGGGGGAGATCTGATCTTAGCAGTGGCCTAGTATCACTGCATATCACTTGTTCCAAAGCTGGCATGTGTTGCTGCCTGTGGCCATGCTGCTGTAGCCTGCTCCCAGTACTACAGGCTGTAGACCAGCAGCCTGCTGCAGCATCCTCTCCCCAATGCCAGACCAAGACCACACTGCAGCAGCAGAGGCTGCAGGTCTGAAAGTAAGACTCTATCATCAACAACAGTTTTACGAAGCATATAAGCTATACAAATATACTGTGTATATACTGTGTATATATATATATATATATATACGTTTAGGATATGTTAAGAGTAAACACAGTGGCAGCACTGAGTAAGACACACCAAGTCAAAAAGACCCACTACAGATAGATGGTAGTGATGATGATGATGACGATGATGATGATGATGATGATGATGATGATGATGATGATGATGATGATGATGATGATGATGATGATGGATTTCACAGCAACAAAGTGTATGTATGTGAGACCGGCTCAATCATAATGTGAGGTTTTTCGGTGGAGCTTGGTGTTTGCATTATTTCTTATTTGGTTACAGTGTGTGTATGTGTGTGTGTGTGTGTGTGTGCGTGTGCGTGTGCGTGTGCGTGTCTGCGTGTGTGTGTCTGCCTCTGTGTGTCTGCCTCTGTGTGTCTGCCTCTGTGTGTCTGCCTGTGTGTGCGTGCACACGCGCAATGGTTGTCTTGTTACTGCTTATAATTTCCACCACCAGGTGGCGATAGTTAATGATCGCTGTAGTATGTCAGTGTTAATGTGCGTGTCTTCGAGTTTCCCATCACTGCATCACTCCCCCCTGCTTCTTATCTCAGCCCTATGTGTGTTAATGTTTTGGTGTGTGTGTGTGTGTGTGTGTGTGTGTGTGTGTGTGTGTGTGTGTGTGTGTGTGTGTGTGTGTGTGTGTGTGTGTGTGTGTGTGTGTGTGCGTGTGCGTGCGTGTGCGTGCGTGTGTGTGCGTGTGTGTTGGTGCGTGCAGACGAATCCCACTTAGCTGCTGAATATGGAAAGACCCAGAAACAAAATGACGCACCCCCACACACCCATACTGTCTGGAAGACCTTAATGTCAATGAGAATGACACATCATATCAATGATGGTTTTACCAATAGGCAGACAAGGCAGTTGCCTAGGGCCCCACCACATCTACCCTCTGTAGGGGCCCCCCAATAGTCATCCCCCACCATGGTGAATACCTGCATACGTAATTCAAAGGGGCCCCATGTCAATATTTCACATAGAGCCCCCAAATGGATAGGACAGCTGCTATGTCATCAAATCTCATTCAAGCTACTTAATAATCTCACACATGTCTGACACACTCACACAACACATACTCTCACACACACACACACACACACACACACACACACACACACACACACACACACACACACACACACACACACACACACACACACACACACACACACACACACACACACACACACACACACACACACACACACACACACACATGTGACATTGGTCCGACATACAGTATGAAAATACAGCGATATCTATTGCATGCGTTCAAGCCCTGTCCTCCTGTAATAGAAACTATGTCTTAGTCTGACATTAACCCAGCACTTTGTCCCATGCCAATGTCTAGTACACTTAGCCCGGCATACTTATTCAGCCCAGTGAATTTAACCCACTGTGTGGAATCTAATAATCATAACTGTATTATGTTTCACCCATTGCACTTAGCCCAGCATAGTAAACCTACTTTACTTTGATCAGTGCATGTAGTTTAGCACGTAAACCCAGAAGATTTAGCTCGGCATACTACATTGAGAACGCTTAAAGTAGCCTAGCTGTACCCTATTCACAGTAAGTATACTCTGCCTTTTAGCCATGAAAGTCACCTCAGATGACACAATGACGAACTAATTAGAATTGTGCTTCCCTGAAACCCTCAGTAATGGCAGAGCTGTGGAATTGTGGGAAATGTAGTATGGTTTCAAGGCCCCATCGCTCCGTCTCACTGGCTGACCTGCAGTATTACATCTCTAGCACACACACAACAGAACTTGAGCTTGAGCTATAGCTACTCTTTTTTATTATTTTGTGTTTTTTAAAATCATTTTTTATGCATTTAGCAGGAAACTGGCATAATGATGGGAGTATTCATTCAGACAAGTCTAGCAACCTCTAAGGATGTTACAGGGAAAGGAGCATATTTGTCAAAACAAACAAATAAACATGTAAATAAATAAATTAATGGATTAAACAAACACAAATCAACGGAGGTGATATGGAGTGGCTAATGTGTGCAGGGGTGGGGCTGGGGCAAAGAGAGAGAGAGAGGGGTGGGGGTGGGGGGGGGACACATCACAGCATATAACACAGAGAGTATTTCCTATAGAATATAGCAATATTGTATATCATACTCGTGACATCACGCGATGACTGACCAATCCCCCGTGACTCTCCTCCAGAGCAGCGGTGGGTGGAGCAAAGAGTTCATAGTCCACTTATTCATGTTTGTTACCACAAGGACACGGACACACACACAGAGAATTACCCAGAATTCCCTGAAAGAGCATAGAATCCTCTAGAAGGTGGGGCGCTTGGAGCGGAGCGGAGCTTGGAGCAGGGCTTGGTCTTATAAGGTGGTAGGCGGTAACAGTCCCTTCCGGGGGTCTTCTGAGGAAGACTGCTGACATCACAAAGGAGGGCGGGGCTGGGAGGCAAGCCGTAAAGGATGCTGGGAAATAAAGTGCTAGAGGGGCGTGGCCCTGGTCCAGAGGGGGGAGGGGCAAAAAGGGAATAAAGTGGCTCCACTCATGGGTGCAGACTAGATCAGACTGGTTCCACCCACTCTGTCTGATATGGTTGGCTCAGAGTAAGCCGGTCCAATGAGAGTAGCTGTACGTAAGATAGACAGCCTCAGCTACCATTCAGGAGGAGAGAGAGCGGCCAAGGAACAGCAGAGGGCAGAGTTTTGGTAGGTTTTTTTTTGCAGGGTGGTTTTTTTTTGTTGCATTGTCCTCAAAAACACTCGCTATCACTCACACACACACACACACACACACACACACACACACACACACACACACACACACACACACACACACACACACACACACACACACAAACACACACACAGACACTCTCTCTCTCTCTCTCTCTCTCTCTCTCTCTCTCTCTCTCTCTCACACACACACACACACACGCACGTTCACAGAGACATGCAGCACAGCAGGGTAGTGGTGTGAAAGAACTTCTTCTTTGATGTAATGACACCTGTATCCACCCACCTGTATTGGCCATCTATCCATCCATTCATCCATCCATCTATCCATCCATCCATCCATCCATCCATTGATTTTCTTATCCATCCTTTCATCCATTCAATCATCCATCCTTCCATGCCTCAATCTATCTCTCCGCTAATTTTGTCCATCCATCTCCGAACCCATCCATCCATCAAGCAATCTTATCTATCCATCGATCCACAAAAAATCCATCCATCCCTTTATCCTTTGTCCCCTCTCTCTCTTCCCCCATCCCTCCATCCCTCCATCTCTTCACCTTTCTCTCCCTCTCTACGCGACGGAGGAGATCTGCTTGTCCTCAGGGTCCGTGTCGGCGTCGCCGTCGCCCATGAGCGGCTGGCGCTTCTTGAGCTCGCGCTGGTACTTGGCCATGAGCGAGGCGTAGATGCAGCCGTAGGCGGCCGCCGCCACCATCATGATGCAGACGATGCCGCACACCACGCCCGCCACCACCACTGTGCCGATGGCCCGCCGCACGCTCACCGGCCGGTACCGCTGCTTCACGCAGTCCGGCAGCGCGTCCGTGGCCACCACCCCCGCCGCACCACCGGACGCCTCCGAGGGGTTCGGGGACGGCGGGCCGCCGCTCGGGCCCACGTTGCCGCCTCGGTTGCAGGGCGGGGAGGACCCGGAGCCCCGCGAGGAGGAGCTGCCGCCGGCCCCGCCCCCGCCGCCGTTCTCGTCCTCCAGCTGCAGGCAGTAGTTGAACATCTCGATGGGCACGCCGCGGATGTCACGCCCACGCAGGTCCTTAGGCAGCGTGCACTCCAAGCCATCCACCTGACCTCCTGCAGCATGGAGAGGGAGAGGGAAAGAGAGGAAGAGAGAGAGAAGGGGAGGGAGAGAGACAGAGAGAGAGAAGGGCAGAGAGAGAGAGCGGGGGAGATGGAGAGAGAGAAGGGGAGGGAGAGAGAGAGAGAGAAGGGCAAAGATAGTCAGAAAGAGAGAGGGATGCAGAGAGGGGATTAGCAAAGGGTGAAGATAGGGAGGGATAGAGAGGAGAAGTCAAACGCCAAAGTCAAACTTAATCTCATTATCCCAAAAGAGAAATCCAATCGGTCAAGACACAGAGACAAGGTATAGACACGAATTAATATAAAACAGGCCGTAGAGAACACCTAAAGCAAAGAAAATAACCTACTCCTCTACACGCCGCGCAGTACATCTTCAATTCCTGAGCTACACGTATGCACTCAGTTGACTGTTTCATACTACAAAGGGGGTTGGAAAAGGGACGCCGCGAGAAAGCTGAAGAGGGATGTAGAAAATGATGGTTATAAATAGTGGTGAGAGTGTGGGCAGAGGGAAGGGCATAGAGCGGAGGGGGAAGGAGAGAGAGAGAGAGAGAGAGAGAAGAGGGGGAAT
>NC_085871.1:9280557-9283057 GCF_034702125.1 Engraulis encrasicolus
CATAGTGAGTCATTCATCATTATGTGTCGACTACTAATGGACTAGACATTTCTGCATGCATGAATCACATGTTTATTCACTATTAATCAGTCATTACTTCAGACATTATTCCGTCCTTACTCACGTAACCTTATTGTAAAGTGTTACCCAAAAGTTTGCCTTTGTTTATGTGTGTTACCTGCACATCTGTCCAGAAAAACCTGCCTTTTCCTGCAGTCTTCCTTTGTTTACTTGTTCACCGACATATATATTATAGTATAGTATACACACCACCACAATACAACAGTCTACCATTGTTTATCTGTTGTCCATGCAAGTCATTGTCATGACACATCTATACTAACTGCAGCTTATGTGTGTACCAAACACTCTATAGACATCATACATCTCTAATTAGCCAGCACAACCAGACAGTTTCCATGTTTTTCCCCACCACAGCAGTCCATCTTTATTTATGTGTTCTCCATACTAACCATAGTCCTCCTGATACTTCTATACTAACCTGCCACAACCCAGCAGATATATACATTATGTAGAATGTTTTTTTGTTTTGTTTTTTTTTTGTATTTTTGTATTGGGCCTTCCATTGAATTGTAGAGGATTAAAAAGCATTTTCTCAAAACATTTGCATGTCAAGAAGTCACACATAGATAATAGCACTTCTTAACCATCAATTCCAATATTAAAATGCAAAAAGTCAAAAATGGTGGATATCTCATTTTGGAAAAGAGCTCTTCTTTTTATACATGCTTCATCGTCCTGATAGGTCTATAATAACTAATTCATCACTACTCAGCCACTTGCCTTGGCTTCTACACACACACCATAGTCATGATGAATGCACATTCACCAACTACTGTACAACACAGCACCCTGCCTCGCTCATACGTTCCCCATACAAGCTGTAGTCTTGATACATCTATACTATACGATATCATCACAACACAGCAGTTTGCTGTTGTTGATGTGTTTACCATACACACGACACACGCCGCCAGGGAAGCTGACGATGGGGGGGTCAGCTGTCCCGGGCCCAGGGAGATGGGGGGGGGGCATAATTGGGTCATCATTACATTTAATGTTTTGGGGTGGGGGCCCTTTCAGATGATTTTGTCCTGGACCCAGCCAAAGCTGTCAGCCGGCCCTGTGCGCCATCATCATGATACATCCAGGTAAGAGCTAGCACAGCAGTTTGCCCTTTGTTCCTGTGTGCATTCTACACGCATCGCATCACAGTCCTGATCTAGTTCCAAATACACACTATGCTCACGATCCATCATCTCTCAAGTGACAACACAGCGGTTTGCCTTTGTTTATGTGTGTATTTTACAAACACAGCATAGTCATGATCTAGTTCCACACACACTTCAGTATATTCATGATTCATTTATAATGACCCAACACAGCACAGCAGATTGCGTTTTTTCATGATCTAGACGTGTTCACTACCACAGCACAGAAGCCATAGGCATAATATAACTAAAATAACAAGCACAGCACTTTGGCTTTGTTTATGTGTGTATCTTACACACACCATAGTCATGATCTGCGGTTCCCCATACAAGTACATGTAGTCATTTCATTATACAATCAGCAGTTTGCCTTTAGTAATGAACCATCTACTCTCCAGCACAACACAGCATACACACACCGTTTGACTTTGCTAATGTCTGTACGCTACACACCATAGCCTGTGCTATGCATATTCTATACATATTCATCCCCACAGCACAACACAGCACAGCAGTTTGTCTTTGTTTATGTGCTCCTTACATTCAACCATGATGTACAGGTAGGGGGGGCTTTCAAATGACTTTTGTCCTGGGCCTGACCAAAGCTGTCTGCGGCCCTGCCTGAAACTACCAGCACTTTACACACACGCACACGCACACACACGACCCCCCTTCACCCACCCACCTCTATACAACAGCCACTCCATCCAGTGCTTGAAGTCGCGCAGGTTGCAGTCGCACTCCCAGGGGTTGGCCCCCAGCCGCAGGCTCTGCAGGTTGGCCAGGGGCTCGAAGGCGGCGCGCTCCAGCGCGTGCAGCCGGTTGCCGGCCAGCGACAGCCAGGTCAGGTCCTGGGCGTCGTCCAGCAGGCCCAGCGGCACGGCCGACAGCCCGTTGAGCGACAGGTCCAGCCGCCGCAGCTGGCTCAGGCCCTGGAGGAGCTCGCGCTCCACGCCGCGCAGGCTGTTGTTGCGCAGGCTGAGCGAGCTCAGGTTGGCCAGCGGGCGGAAGAGGCCCGCCGGCAGGTTGTCCAGGTAGTTGTTGGAGAGGTCCAGGCGCTCCAGGGAGGAGAGGTTGGCGAAGGCGGAGGGCGGCAAGGAGGCCAGCCGGTTGTTGGGGAGGAGCAAGGAGCGCGTGGTGGCCGGGAGGAGCCAGAGCTGGGGCAGGGAGGTCAGGCCGCGCCCGCCGCAGTCGGCGTCCGTCTGGTTGCACACGCACGCCGCGGGGCAGCCGGAGCCGGGCCGGGCGAGGCACGCCAGCGCGCACAA
>NC_085871.1:9288057-9295557 GCF_034702125.1 Engraulis encrasicolus
TTATTGCACTATAACTGCATATTATTGCACTATAACTGCATATTATTGCACTATAACTGCATATTATTGCATCTGCATCTCATCCATATGCATGTTGTTTATAGCTATGTTGTTATTGAGTGCGTTTATATGCAGTTCAGTATCCTGGTTATCCCGGTTATGATAACATTCGGGATAAGGTGTTTATATGGCCACTAAGTGTTATATACCAGTCTACATTCTTGGCCATTATAGAATTCGGTAACACTTTGTTTTAGGGATACATCTATTAGCACTGATACATACAATGTTAATGCCTACATAAATAACTTGTAAGGCATGTACAAAGATTCTCTATTCTGCATTTAAACCGTCTCTGGGCATGTACTAAGCAAACACTAAGGCCTATACTAGGTTCTTACTAAGGTTAAATTGGTAATAAATCCCTTATTGTGCATGAACAAGACATTTGCGAGTACATGCCTAACAAATGTTTGATTTTGCTTTGTACATGCCTTACAAGTTACTTATACAGGGACATTGTATGTATTAGTGCTAATAGATGTATCCCTAAATTAAAGTGTTACCTAGAATTCTTTTCAAATGCGTATAGCCTGGATACCAGCAACAACGTTCTATGGGAAGCCTCGGTATCCGGGATAAGATTGTTTCCATGCGTCTTGTTCGGAATACTCCACCTAGCATAATCCCGCTTTTTCAGGACACTGAAGTTGGAAAAAGGTGTTTATATGTTCAAACGCAAATTCGGGATACTTAATATCCCGATCATATTCGGGATACTGAACTGCATATAAACACACTCCTAGACTGTTTTTCTCTCCACTTCCCTTTACCCTGGAAGAAAATACAAATGAAAAAAAGGTTTGGCTTGTGTGTGTGCTTGTGCGTGTCTGTATCTATCGCCATAGTGAATATGAAGAGAATGGCAGCAGAGATTTGTTATCAGGTGCGTTATGCAGATCAGCTCTAGCTTCCACAGTAAACATCAACATAAACAATAACAGCCTCTTGTGTTGTGCCCTGTTGTCATGGTAGCTGTCTGATGTAATCCAGGGGCAATGCTCATCTATTGTGCCCCACACTGCGTGTGTGTGTGTGCGTTTATGCGTGTTTGTGTGTGTGTGTGTGTGTGTGTGTGTGTGTGCGCGCGCGTGTGTGTGTGTGTGTGTGTGTGTGTGTGTGTGTGTGTGTGTGTGTGTGTGTGTGTGTGTGTGTGTGTGTGTGTGTGTGTTCAGTGGCCTCTGAGCTATGTACCTTCCCGAGGCTTATATATTCCGTGATTCATAAAAAATTCCAAAGACATCAGCATCTTTTAGCGCCTTCGAGCTCAGATCGCTGTGTGTGTGTCTGTGTGTGTGTGTGTGCGTGCGTGCCTACGTGTGTGTGTGTGTGTGTGTGTGTGTGTGTGTGTGTGTGTGTGTGCGTGTGCGTGCGTGCGTGCGTGCGTGCGTGCGTGCGTGCGTGCGTGCGTGCGTGCATGCGTGCGTGCGTGTGCGTGCGACAGAGACTTCCGTTCCTCTTAATTAAGACTGCAAGTTTCAGTTTCTGGGTCTTCGTCTTTTCTTTAGAACATCTAACTCTCTGTAAGCATTTCTTCCAGAATGCAGATGTATACACTTTCATCTACTGATAAAAAATGTACACAAAGTTTTCTATAGGTACAGATAAGGTCAATGTAATAAATACATGTATCAATCTTGTGGCTGCATAGCCTAGGCCAGTGTTTCCCAACCAGGGGTACGTGTACCACTAGGGGTACGCGAACATACTGCAGGGGGCACTTGGAAAAATGTTACTACAATAACAAATGTATGGACACTGGGATAGAGAAAATGATATTCAGTAGAACATGAATTAGGGGGTACTCATGGCACAACTTAGAGTCTTAGGGGGTACACGAGACAAAAAAGGTTGAGAAAACATGAATTAGGGGGTACTCATGGCACAATGTAGAGGCTTAGGGGGTACGTGAGAAAAAAAGGTTGGGAAACATTGGCCTACACTATGTGTACATTTCTTTCTTCAGATACAGTTCATACTGTTCAGTCCCCAGTACAGCTACTGTACTGTATGCAGATTATGTCAATTGTACGTTGGCGTGGGAGATAGAGTGTACATTCTCCTCTACAGACAAATGTGTTTTATGAAGGAAATCTTAGCAGTACATTTCTGTTTATTTAATCTGCAGGCATGATTTACTTTTTGCAAACCTGCACTGTCTGGTGCAATGGAAAGTCAACTCAGAAGTGTTTAATAGATCCTACAGAACTCTTTTACTGACCCTACAGATCTGTTCTACAGAACCTAATTACACAACAGAAGTACTGATGTGACTTGTCTGTGGAAAAGACATGCCCTTCTTATTTAAATCCCTCAACGGGCCTATTCACTCTTGTCTGAAAACATTACATCATAACAGCATTGATGACAAGGCAGAGTATTACAGTACATAACCGATTAAGGCCTGGTCACTACCATTTTTGTAACAATAAGGTTTTAACAAAGACTTTGTGCCAAAGGGAAGAGAAAACAAAACAGAACAAAAAAAAAAAACAAGATTGTGGTCTCAACACACAGAATGTACAAAGTCTCTCTCTCTGTTTCTTTCTGTCTTTTTTATCACTATGTTTTCGTAACTTGGCATGTGTGTGTATGTGTGTTCACATGTGCGTGTGTGTGTTTTCTTTTTCTTTCTTTTTCTGAAACTTGACACACAATAGTTTGGAGATGGTGTTACCCATCCCAGCATCTCAGTGTAATCAGACCTGCATGTATCCTTGTTTACTTGCACAGGTGTGTGTGTGTGTGTGTGTGTGTGTGTGTGTGTGTGTGTGTGTGTGTGTGTGTGTGTGTGTGTGTGTGTGTGTGTGTGTGTGTGTGTGTGTGTGTGTGTGTGTCTCTGTGTGTGTGTGTCTCTGTGTGTGTGTGTCTCTGTGTGTGTCTGTGTTTGGTCCTGGCAGACAGACGTCCAGACTGGTTTATGAAACATTCACGCTGGTCAGGTCCTCCAAAGTCCCCCAGGACCATCACACACACACACACACACACACACACACACACACACACACACACACACACACACACACACACACACACGCACACACGCACACACGCACACACACATGCACACAAGCACATAAACACACACACACACACACACGCACACACACGATCTCACACACCGTCACACACATTAGCATCGTACAGTACATGCACGATATCTCACACCATCTCAGACACACAATGTCACAAACACCATCATGGACAAAAGGGCTGTTGACTGCTTTGTCCGGGCCTGGGACAAAGTCATCTGAAAAGACCACTCAACCCCCATCCACCCGAAGCATCCTATGGAATGAGGACCCAATGCTGGCCCCCCACTCTCTCTGGGCCCAGGACTGACCCAGAGATTCTTTAAGTATATAGAGATATGCCAACATAATAGGTTGCTATGGGCACCTAACATGACCAGGTTCCGGTCTGCCTAAAGGGGCGTGTCATAATGCTCCTACAATGAATAGAACAGTCCTTAGGTCTGCCTAAAGGGGGATTTCCCCCCCTCCCCCTTGTGACAGTAGAACCCGGAAACAATGGGCCAGCGGAACCTCTCTCTTATCTACTCTCTCTGCCTGACCCCTTCTGCCCAAACCCCTGGTCTGCTTCCCTGGTGACAGACACACATTTCATCACATACTGTAGCTCCTGTGTCCAGTCGTTCCTTCCACTTTCTATTTCCACTTTTCCTTTTAGCGCCACCTCTTCCTTGTCATCCCTCTATCTTTCGCTCTCTGCTCCTAGTGGCTCACTCTCAGCCTTTCGTTTATTTTTATTTTTTGCCCATTCTTTATTGCTCTCTTTTTTTGACTCTTCTCCTATCATCCATGTCCCTAATCTTGCCATCTCTCTCTCTTTCATCCTCTCTTTTCCTCCTCCTTCTCCTCCTCCTCCTCCTCTCTATTCCTTTGTGTCCCTCTCTTCCTCTCTTTCGATGACTCTTATCTTTCCATCCGTGTTCTGAATTCATCCATCTTTTCCTGTCTTCCCCAGTCTGCCCCTCCTCCTCTCTTCCACTCCTCCTCCTCTCCCTCTCTTTCCTCCCCTCCCCATGTCCTCAGGCTCTCTCCGCACACCTCTCCTCTCCTCCTCTCCTCCTCTCCTCCTCTCCTCCTCTCCTCCTCTCCTCCACTGTTCTCTCCTCTCATGTCTCCCTCTTCCTCTCCTCCTCGGTCTGCCCCTGCTCTCTTTTCTCCTCCTTCTCTTCCTCTAATCCTCTTATTTTCCTCTTTCCTTCCTCTACCTCTTCCTCTCCTTCTGCTCTCTATTTTCATCTCTCCTCCTCTCCACCTCCTCTATTCCTGCTCTCTCTCCCCCCTCTCTCTCACTTTCTCACCTCTCCTCTCCTCTCCTCTCCTCTCCTCTCCTCTCCTCCCCTCTCCTCTCCTCTCCTCTCCTCTCCTCTCCTCTCATCTCCCTCCTCTCCACCTCCTCTCTGTTCCTCTCCCTTCCACTATCTTCCTCTCCCTTCCTCTCTCTTCTTGCTCTCCTCCTATCTCTCTCCCTCTCCTCCCCTCTCCTCTCCTCTCCCTTAAGGGCCGTACACACACGTCGCTGAAGTCAATAGAATGTGTACGTGTTCCAGCGAGACTCGCAGGCGAGTAGGCGAGGAGAGTACAAGCGATGCGATGTGGGCGGGTTCCGAGATAAACTTATTTTATCTTCGAGCGACGCGAGTTAAGCGAGTAACCAATTGGAATGCAGAATACAGATTATTGACAGGTGACGTTGCCCCTGTGGTGTTCTGACCACCCAACTTCTGCACGCCATCACACTTTGGTTAAAAGTGTTGAGGAAAATACATACAGTGTACACCATCAAAGGCTCATATGCATGGTTGTGCACAGCACACGATCAACGTTAAACAGCGTAGGTCTACATTTTGTTTCGTACGGACGTTATTGGCGCGGACAGCGGGAACCATGACAACCAGTAAACAAAATCACCCAGAGCGAGTGGCAAGTAGGCGAGTGAGCAAGTAGCGAGTAAATAGCAGCGACGTGTGTGTACGGCCCTTTTCTTCCTCTCCTCTCCTCTCCTCTCCTCTTCTCTCCTCTCCTCTCCTCTCCTCTCCTCTCCTCTCCTCTCCTCTCCTCTCCTCCTCTCTCTGCTGTGCTGGAAGGCAGCACCCTGTGGCTTCAGCAGCGTGAAGATAAGGCCACATCCAACCGATAGGCATCTACACACACACACACAAACACACACACACACACACACACACACACACACACACACACACACACCTTCCTGCTGAACATATTTTCCCTTTCTGCAGTGCGTAGGTGTGGTGTGGGTCTGTGTTGGCTTAGGGTTTCTATTTGATCTATTTTGTGTGCTGTGTGTGTGATGTTTTAAGCCTGCATGCTGTTGTTGTTGCTGTGTGTGTGTGTGTGTGTGTGTGTGTGTGTGTGTGTGTGTGTGTGTGTGTGTGTGTGTGTGTGTGTGTGTGTGTGTGTGTGTGTGTGTTTGCATCTACACATGGGCCAATGGGTCTTTGAGCATTTCTCTTCTCGCTCTATTTCTTGATTGTTTATCGCTCCATTCACACCTCCCTCTTTCCATCCCTCCATTTGTCACCTTCCCTCATGTCCTCCTCTCTGTCTCCTCTCCTCTCCTCTCCTCTCCTCTCCTCTCCTCTCCTCTCCCCTCCCCTCCCCTCCTCTCCTCTCCTCTCCTCTCCTCTCCACTCCTCTAATCTCCTCTCCTCTCCTTTCCTTTCCTTTTCTTTCCTTTCCTCTCCTCTCCTCTCCTCTCCTCTCCTCTCCTCTCCTCTCCTCTCCTCTCCTCTCCTCTCCTATCCTCTCTTTCACCTCTCCTCTCCTCTCCTCTCCTCTCCTCTCCTCTCCTCTCCTCTCCTCTCCTCTCCTATCCTCTCGCCTGTCTCCTCTGTTCTCCTCTCCTCTCCTCTCCTCTCCTCTCCCCATGTCATCCACACCTCCTCTCCTCTCTGTGTCATTTTCTATTTTCTCCTCTTTTCTCATTTCCTTCTGACTGCACTAGCTCCCCTCATATCTCTTTCATCATGTATTCCTCCCCTCTTTCCTCTCTCCTTTCCTCTCTCTGCTCCTCTCCTCCCCTCTTTCCTCCCTCCTTTCCTCTCTCTGCTCCTCTCCTCTCCACTCCTCTCTTTAATATGTGGTGCTGAATCACAGCATATGTTTGTTTGTGTGCGTGTATGTGCAGGGCTGGACTGGGGGAGAAATAGGGCCCGGGTACTTTTGACTTAAAGGGGCCCCTCATAGTTAGCGACGCAGAGCTAACTCTTTTTTTGACATATCTGAAATAGGGACCCACGTGGGTGTGTGGCCCACAGGGAAATGGCCGCTATGCCAGATGGCCAGTCCAGCCTTGTGTGTGTATGTGTTGTTATGTGTGTGCTTTCTGAAAACCGGAGTGAAAGACGTGGTTGGCTAAGTTGATTGCTGTGATGACAACTTCACAAGATCTCGTTGCCCTAAGTCTGACTCATGCCTGCTGTGTGTGTGTGTGACTGTGTGTGACTGTGTGTGTGTGTGTGTGTGTGTGTGTGTGTGTGTGTGTGTGTGTGTGTGTGTGTGTGTGTGTGTGTGTGTGTGTGTGTGTGTGTGTGTGTGTGTGTGTGTGTGTGTGTGTATGCGCCTGTGTTCATAGTCTTTATTATTGTGTTAATGTCTCGAGGGAATCTTTATGTGGAGGCCATTTTGCTCTCCGTTGAGCGATACAATTACACACACACACGCGCGCGCATGCGCGCACACGCAGTCACATTATGTATGTAAGATAATGAAAGCCTTTGCTGCAAATATTACATTTATTTAGATGTGAAAGAGGAATAGAGTGAGAGAAGCAATGAGACAGAGAGGGAGAGAAGAGAAGAGAAGAGAAGAGAAGAGAAGAGAAGAGAAGAGAAGAGAAGAGAAGAGAAGAGAAGAGAAGAGAAGAGAAGAGAGGAAGAAAATGAGGACTAGAACACCTTCATGTCTCTCTCTCTCTCTCTCTGTTGCTCTGCATAGCTCTGCCTTTATCTCGCTGTATACACACACACACACACACACACACACACACACACACACACACACACACACACACACACACACACACACACACACACACACACACACACACACACACACACACACACGGCTGATGTGAATGCTTGAGGAGAAACCAATTCATTCCCTTTATGAAGTGTGTGCTTTGAGAGCGGAATTCAAAGATGACCTCGTTTAGCCTGTAGTAATTGTTGTTATTGTGGCGAAAATATTTCTCAATTATACCATTACTTTTCCCCCTCTCATTTCGTCCTATTTTCTTCTTTCTTTCTTCTCCCTTTTTTCTATTCCTTCTCTTCTTTCTACGCTTATCTCTGCTTTATCCTTCCCTTTCCACATCTCTCATCCTTCCCTTTTTTCTCCCTTCCCTTCTCTTCTTCCACCTCTTCCACCTCTTCTTCTCCTCCTGTTATCC
>NC_085871.1:9320557-9325557 GCF_034702125.1 Engraulis encrasicolus
GTTCCTGGAACGACATCGCAAGTTAGTCCTGGATCAACATCTGGTATGTTAGCCTATTCTAGGTCTGATTCCAAAAATTAACGGGCATGCCAAGTGCCGTCACGGTGGTATTAGGCTTTGGTTAGGTAGGCTATTACAGTGGCTATGTGGAACTGTGCCTTAACCAAAACTAATTCCTAAACAACCTGTCAGTGAAAATGTGTGCACCAACCTAACAACATGCCAAATTATGCCTTTACCAAAACATATTCCTATACTTAACCTGTCAGTGAATAATTGTATTTTGTAACAGCATGGCACTTCTGCATAACTGATCTTAATCCATAGGCTACAGAAGACGTTACTGGCGCGAAATCTGACATAGATAACCACTCAAACCAGATGTTGATCCAGGACCAACTTTGCGATGTCGTTCCAGCAGTAGCCTAACCCGAGGAAATCGCGGTCACCGTTATGGCACAAGGTCTTTTCCACACAAAAGCACCAAAAATAATATTTAGCCTAGGCTAACACATAATTCGGTATGCCTACACGCATCCCTAGGTAGCCTATGCCTAGGGATGACTACAGATACACGCTTCAGTGCTAAAGTATGCACCCGGGACCTTGCATCGCAAAGCAATGTGTTTCAGAGAAGTATTGCATTTTAAAAAATAAATAAATAAATACATAAATTCGTTTTTTCCCCATGGCCCTCCCCCTAACTCAGATTTTTTTTGCCATGGCCCTCCCCCCCACCTCATTTTTTTCATCATGGCCCTCCCCCCGCTACGCACCAGACCCCCCCCCCCCCCCCCCCCCCCGGTAAATTACGAACAGTCCCTTAGCAGCAACACTATCAAGAAACGGGGTCCTGATCTGAAAGACATGGATGCTAGTCCCAAAGCGCTAGCCTGAGGTAGGGAGCCTATCCGAGAGCTTGGAATGGAGTGGAAAGATGATGACAGGTATTACTCGGCAACTGACACACTTGGCTATGGGCTACGTACTCTATGCACCAAATGATATATTTCTAATTACCAATAAACAGCAGTTTTTTTGCAATCGTAAACCACACCTACCTCTCCTATGAGAAATTCAGTAGGCGGTCTCCTGACCACCTCTCTTGTGATATGGTCTGGTGTGAACCATAGCCATCAGCAAAGGGCTAATTTCACGTGCTTCTGTATTGTCATCTGGTGCTCCGACGGGAGACAGGCATATGTTGTGCACTTGATTAAAAGAAGAAAAGAATTGCATCTGTGCTGCTCCGGTGTTTTCTCTCCAGTAATTATATTCATGTCTATAATAATTACATTTTTTTTACACGTAAAGCGATTACACCTGCAGATATGTATTGCGTAACTTTACTGGGTAAGGGTGAGCACATACAGACTTTTACGAAGTAACTGTTCCGTTTTTTTCTGAATGTTTTTCTGTATTTCTTTCACATACTTCTTTGAAACATGTTTTTCTCTGCATTTTCGTCCATCATTCTGTCTTCTCAAGTGGTATAAGCTCACACACACACACACACACACACACACACACACACACACACACACACACACACACACACACACACACACACACACACACACACACACACACACACACACACACACACACACACACGTATACACACACACACACACACACACACACACACACACACACACACACACACACACACACTCCGTAAACTTGCTGAATCATTTGTCAGTGTTTACCCCGCTGTGCCTCCTGTTCTGGATTACCATCCCACGAGGGCACAATGAAACACACACACACACACACACACACACACACACACACACACTGATAGACACACACACACAGACATGCGTATGCAAACACAAACACACACACACACACACACACACACACACACACACACACACACACACACACACACACACACACACACACACACACACACACACACACACACACACACACACACACACACACACACACACACCAACTTGTGAGTTGTTGTCCTCAGGTCTTTCTAAGCTACCCTTTCAGATGTCAGATGTCACTTTTCAGTTTATGCTGCATTCAATTGCAATTCTGTTAGCATCTGTAGGTCTTTGTAAGTTTCCCCCCTGTGTGTGTGTGTGTGTGTGTGTGTGTGTGTGTGTGTGTGTGTGTGTGTGTGTGTGTGTGTGTGTGTGTGTGTGTGTGTGTGTGTGTGTGTGTGTGTGTGTGTGTGTGTGTGTGTGTGTGTGTGTGTGTGTGTGTGTGTGTGTGTGTGTGTGTGTGTGTGTGTGTGTGCGTGTGCGCGTGCGCGCGTGCGTGCGTGCGTGCTTACTCACTGGTGTCAACTCATCTATTATTCTGCTTGCAGTGGAGACAGATTTTTGAAAGGTCTTTGAATCTGATAGTCCAAACACACGTGTGCGCATGCACGCACGCACGCACGCACACACACACACACACTATACGAATATTGTATTTAGTTGCCATGTGGCATTATCTGCCTACACAACTGAATTCTATTTTGTGATTGGCTGATGGGGTGGCCATTCATTCCCTATGAGAAAGTGGAGTACATTACTTCTGACAGGCAGTGTCCCAAAAACAGAAGAACAACGGCAACTTCAGTGCGAAAGCCATGACGCCGGCCCTTCAAAAGAAAAAAAATGGCTAAATATGACTTACCAGTATCCCTGTCAAACTTCATGATCAATGGAAACGTGGAGTTCAATTTTTATAAATCTTAAAAATATATTTTTTTGAAGTCTCTGTCCGTATGTATGTAGCCCCTGAAAGGACTATTTTACTGCATCAGAATAAAGTTATAAACTTAGGAAAGTGAAGCGTGTGTCAAAGTTAGACGTGCATAGATTCTTCACTGTAAGGAAACATCGTCTATGGAAAATTAAATAATCACGTCGGCATGCCAAACGAATAGCGATGCATAGCGCATAGCGACGCATCCATCTTGCTGACAAGATTCTGGTGCAGTTGACATGGTTCCTACAACTTTACCGGCAATAATATGTTTTAAAAAGTACCCTACCGGGGGCGCTGTGGCGCTGTGGCGCAGCGCGCTAAGCCCCCCACATTTGGGCTTGCATGCCCACCCACGGGGACACCGGTTCGAGTCCGGCCGGGGTCATTTCCCGATCCTTCCCTGTCTCTCTGTCCCATTCGCTTCCTGTCACCATCTTCGACAGTCCTGTCAAATAAAGGCATAAAAGCCCCTAAAAATATATATATAAAAAATACATAAAAATAAAAATTACCCTACCATAACGGCAGATGAGCGGGAGAACGGCCTTAGAGGTACACCGGTTATACGAGGTTAATGGCTTGGCAGAGGCAACTCTGTCTCCGTGCTGTGCACGTTGCCAGAGTTCATTAACCTCATATAACCGGTCACCTCGCAGCCCGTTATCCCTGACTTAACAGATGGTTGGTTGATGTACAGGGCAGGGCGTGTACTTTGCGTGATATTAAGCACATCTGGGAACAAGGGTCAATGCCAGGCATACATTATCCTCTTCTGGGTCAATGCATGGTGATCACATACACGTCACCAGAGACACACACGCAAACACACGCACTCCACAGATAATCCTGAGTTTTATTCAACACAAACACACACACACACACTGACACACACACGCACACGCACACACATACAGCCACACACAGTCATACTCACAGTAATGCATACTCACTTCCGACAACTGCAAGCTCCAAGTTTTCACTCTGTAATTACTTTTTGTCTTTTCGTGAGTCGTGACTTTGCACAGTGCAGTCACAAGAGCCTAGTGGGTGCACTCAAGGGCAACAAAGCAAGGCAGCTAGACTGTCTATGCCAGGGAAAACTTCAGCTCCACTTGGGGTTGCCAACGCTTGTTTAGCTTATTTATTTTGTTGGGTTAATAAGTTGGGTTCATTAAGTTTGGTTCATCCTTAACTCGTTAAGACACGGCCCCTCTCATAAATGAGCTAAAACGGCAATGACCAAGTCGTAGTGCATTTCTAATGGCCCTGTGTTGTGTCATAGTAGTGTAGCAGTACGGTCGTCAACATTTCAATGACTATTACAGCGTTCAACTGCTGGACCGGTGTGCATTATGAGCTCCATCTACACATTTACATTTACAAGACAGGCAACATTTACCTCTGTTGCAGCTGTGCTTAGCCCCAGCTATGCTAAGCTAAACCCAAGGCGGTCCTGAAAGTGGATGATTGACGTGTATGTATCGGGTGTATGTCACAGTCCACACTCCAGGAGTGGCGCAGGGCAGTTTCTAAACAGTTAAAAAAAATGCAATGTCAATTTAACACTAACAGAGTGCACTGCGAACAAATACAATCAAGAAGGAGGTAAATTGCAGCTCTAAATTTGCGTTTGGCAACGGGGGTTCTATAGTGTTGAGAAGGAGGCTTTGAACCATTGCTCTTGTGGTGATGAATGATCTCCACAGAGTTAACTGCGTAGACTGCTGTGTAGACGTATGTCTCCTGCAGACTCAGCTTCAGGTAGCCAAAGGTTATTTAGTTTTGTTTTGTGTGATGAAGACAGCCTGCTGTTTGATAGTGCAAATACACCCATACCCTTACACATACACAAATACACACGTACACACATACACTCTCACATGCGCGCACGCACACACACACACACACACACACACACACACACACACACACACACACACACACACACACACACACACACACACACACACACACACACACACACACACACACACACACACACACACACACACATTGCTGTTGTGCAATATAGCCGGCCTGCTCATTATTCCACCCCTATGGGCTTGGTCCATCGTCCAATTGACATCTGGTGCAGCCGAGCTCGACCCAGCGTTTGCCCCGAAAAAGTCTAGGAACGACCCCTGCAGTGCAGTAGAGCTCCAAAGAAAGAGCTCTTTTTACAAGCAGCCAAAGGAAGCCTGAAATGTAGCCTATGCAATTCTCCTTAATGCTCAGCATTTACCCACTGCCGCTCTTCAGGGCTTTAAGGAGTCTCACAGGGG
>NC_085871.1:9350557-9353057 GCF_034702125.1 Engraulis encrasicolus
GAGAACTTGTTGTCACGATGTGGGTGTTATTAAATACAGCGCATTTGCAGTCGGCCACAAATATGAACGAGACGATGAGCTCGCACCGGTTTGCTCTACTAACACACCACGTGTGAGGAGTGGGGGGACAGGCAGTGAGGAGGAGCTGAAGTGGGGACCTGCGCAAACTTGTGTAGAGGTGTGAGACAAGACCCATATACACACGTGAGTGAGTTGTTGACCAACCATTTCATGGGCGCGTGACCTCGGAGGCAGTCCGCCGACGAGCGTTGAAGGGGATAAGCAACTGCAGAGGTTGCAAGATCTGACTGCAGCCGCATTCATCCCGCGATAGTTTTACACCATGTGACATGTCACCTCGTCAACGCAACGTCGACGAAATTTCGAAGTTTGACAGGAAATCTAACCGTCATGCAGCATTTTCCATCCAGGGTGCATTGCTGTCTAAATGCGCATGCATGCGTTGACACATATCGAATGCACCTATTATGTCTTGTGCTGTTATTATGCTGTTACATTATGTTGGCTGATAGAAATCAGTCTTTCCACACTCAATATCCTACGTAGTCTTTGTGTTTTATGCTTGTAAAAGTAGTAGGATTTTAATAGCGTCGTCCGCCAGTGGTCACTCTATTTTATTTTTTTTTGGAAACCGTGGGCACCGTGCGGTTGCCCACTACCCCGTTCGGTGACATGCAAACCGTACGGTCTCGGTTTGCAACGCAAACCGTACCATGCCTAGTGTGTGTGTGTGTGTGTGTGTGTGTGTGTGTGTGTGTGTGTGTGTGTGTGTGTGTGTGTGTGTACGTGTAGTACCTTTGTGAGGCCACTGCTACTGGAGCACATCCACATTTTGGGGCCCTCGCTTCATGGGGCCCTCGCTAAATCCTGGACCCCACATGTTTTGACCCCTTTTGCTAGGGTAGTTTTGTTGTTACTGGTAAAAGTAAAAGTGTAAAAACATTTCTTCACTGACAGGTTAGGATTAGGGATTGTTTTGGCTTGGGCATAGTTTAGCATTCTTCAGCTATTGTTAGGGTTAATATGAATGGAAGCGCCCCACAAAAAGATAGGAAGGGAGATATCAAGGTTGGGCTGTGTGTGTCGCCACATGTGCGTATATGTGTGTTTGTGTGAGGTGGTTGTTTGCTTCAGGGTGTGTGTGTGTGTGTGTGTGTGTGTGTGTGTGTGTGTGTGTGTGTGTGTGTGTGTGTGTGTGTGTGTGTGTGTGTGTGTGTGTGTGTCAGCTGGGTGGGCGGTGAATATTTTATGTGGGAGGTTATTTAAGTGGCTTCTCGGCTGCTGCCGAGGCTCAGAAGTAGGTCGCCAGCAGACAGACAGGCAGGCAGACCCTCTACAGATACCCCCCTTTAAGGGACACCCCCCCCCACACACACACACACACACACACACACACACACACACACACACACACACACACACACACACATACACACACACACACACACATACCCTGAACAGAACCCCCACCCCCCACTCAGTTAAAAAATATAAATTATTTCCACATCACTTTTCAACTTTATATCAATTCCTGTCCAGGGACTACAGATGAAAATTAGCCTTGTGGCTACAATCTGGCTCAATTTGTATGTTTTGTATTGTTCCTGTCAAAGAAACATTAAACTTCACTAAACTAAACTAATCCACCAAGTATTGGAGTCTGGAGGCTGCCTGTGCAATTTCTCGTAGGGAATGTGTGATTTACGATTGTAAATTTATTGAGCGTTACAAATGTATCCCATGCCATATGCAGTACGTAGCCCATCGCCAATTGTACCGATTTAAAAAAACTGCAAGCTTCCATTTTTGAGTAGATAGACTTTTACAGTCCAAAGGGAAATTCATTCTCACCAACATCAAAAACTTGTCACAGCCAACATAAAGCATACGTAACAGACATCAATTCAATACAATACAATACAATACAATACAATACAATAAAATACAATACAATACAATCTGTATGTATATAGCGCAATATCAATTCATCAAACACCATTGAACATTGAGATACTCAGACATTTTCAGACAAAATCCAAGGCACAACATTCACTACGTTTACATGATGTTTTTAATTCCGGATGAATAATTCAGAATTAAATAGTTCCGTCGAGTTAACTTTGATCTTTCCTTTAATTGGGAATTAAGAGGTGCTCACATGACGTTTTCAAAGGAGAATTAACCTTTATTCAGAATTCAATGGAGTTAATCCCAAATTAAATGTGTCATGTAAACGTAGCCATTGATGACATACACACACTAGATACATGCACTCTCAGACACTGACAGACAACACAAACACAACATTGATGACAGTCAGACATTCTATACACTTCCAGGAGGGTCCAATGCAGAGGCCCTGTGGGAGGTTGTTTAGTGCTGTGATGGCAGATGGAACAAAGCTTTTATTGAAGCGTGCCCGTCGCCATCTGAGTGTCCTGTACCTGCAGGCAGGTGGCAGTAATGTGAAGTAGAGGTC
>NC_085871.1:9363057-9390557 GCF_034702125.1 Engraulis encrasicolus
TCAGCTACACACACACTCACGCACACACACACACACACACACACACACACACACACACACACACACACACACACACACACACACACACACACACACACACACATCATAAGCAATATATTGCAACAAACTACTAAATAACGTGACACGAGAACACAGTCTGTTACATATCGAAGTCTAGCAATTTACAGAGACAGACACAATCAATAATCACTACTGGCAACTTCTCAATCAGCAACTTATCAATTGACATGGTACACCCAGTAATCCAGTAACGTGTCAATATGAACCCATCAGGAGAAGCAGTTGCCAATAGAGTTTAATTACTAATGAACCTCTATCCAGGGAAGCTGACAGGGGGGGGGGGGGGGGGGTCCCGGGCCCAGGGAAAGAGGGAGCCCATGATAGGGACCTCTTTACATTGTATGTATTGAGAGGGGGGCCCTTTCAGGTGATTTGGTCCCGGGCCCAGTCAAAGATGCCAGCGGCCCTGCCTCTATCTACCATGCGCTTCATATAATTGCTGTAGGAAACAATCTAATGGTTTAAGATTAAACCAGGGGTTCCCAAACTTTTTCCTCTGGGGGCCACATTATCGTTCCTGACTGTGATCAGGGGTCGGGATCAATCATGTGGGCTGTATACTAGGCCACTGCCTGTTATAGCCATAATTTCTATAGTTAATCATTACACGTGATTTGCAAAAGAAGTGAGTACTTCACATGTTTTTCAATTTGAAATACCACAGTTATTCCTTTTAACTTATAATAACTATGTAAAAATAGCAAGGAAAGGTTGGACATATACGGTGATTGACAGTTTATGAGTGATACAATAGAAATGGTAGGCCTGTTTACAGTGAGATGAGAAACTATCAAGACAAGAAACTTCTGGTGGTTCACACTGAAAATTAAACTGTAGGAAGGCCTGTTGATAAACAAACTAAAATATTTAAAAAAATTATTTTATCTTTTTTTTCTGTGAAGATTGCTTCTTTGGGCCAGTTCAAATGGTGAGGTGCAGAGAGGTGGAGAGCCGGTCAAAGGGGCGTGGCGGGCCGTATCCGCCCCCCGGGCCTTAGTTTGGGGACCCCTGGATTAAACCATTAAGTCTCCAATTTAAGTTTGCAAAAGCAGATGACTTATCCTCTGTCTGTCTGTCGGTTTGGCTGTCTGTCTGATTGTCTTCTCTCCCCCCCTCTCTCTGTTGTAGGAGAATGCTAAGGACTGTGGAAGAGCATCGTCCATATCCCTGAGTGTGTCCCTCTTTGTGCTCTGTCTGTCTACCGCTCTTCTTGGCGACCGGTGACACCGGTGAACGCACAATGGATCTCCGACATTTACAACATCACCATACCACATTACCAACATCACCAAGAACCATGGACGGCAGACAGAAAGACAAGCAGATGGGACCGTTAGGCCGATGATTATACGTGTACCTACACACACGTGCACACACATGAACACACACGCACGCACACGCACACAAATATATATATACTGCCTCTTCCTCAAGCTTGTTGGGCACGCTTGCATGATGTGATGCATACTGCTTTACTCAAAACAGCTGCAATGGAATGCTCATTTTAACTTAAAGACTGGTGGTACCATGCCGTACCACGCACACACGCATAAGGGTACACACACACACACACACACACAAACACACACACACACACACACACACACACACACACACACACACACACACACACACACACACACACACACACACACACACACACACACACACACACACAAACACAGAAGCGATCCAGAGACTATATGAATGCTACATGAATACTGCTTGATTCTTTTAAAATCTTCTTCATGGAAAGCATTAAAGCATTATTTTGCTAACTACTATGTACCCATTTAACCCCCCTTACCCTGATTGAGGATTTCTGATTGAGGATTTCCCTTTTTACCTGGAGTTGGACAAATCGCCAACATGGATACAGACAATAAGACTGCATCCCTCGATATTCTGATATGGACGAGCCTCCACAAATGGCAAAGGATTGTACAGTATGTTTTCATTTAGGGCCACATATACTATAAGGACATGTAGGTATTAAAAGTGAAGGACAGTTTGCCCTGCTTTGAGGACTACAACAAAAAAGCCAGACCTGTAAGTGTGGGAGTCAATGCACACCTACAGCCGTGGTAATGGTCACACCGTTGCAACAAACACAACAGAAGGATTTCTTCGTTCTCTTCTGACTGACCTGTGAAAGGAGAGATGGATCACACTCCTCGTTTTCTTCTTTTGGTGGCGTTGATTTTCAGGTGTTTAGCTGGCAGAAAAGGACACACGTTTCGGCTGTTGCCTTTCATCCGTGTCAGTGCCTGAACTGGACATGACGAGTAAAAAAGCCACACTCTCGGGTGTAATTCTTGCAGTTTTAATCTAGTGGGTTAGCATGACAAACAGACGTTTCGGCCTAAGCCTTCTTCAGCGTCTGTCATGCTAACCCAGTAGATTAAAACTGCAAGAATTACACACAAGAGAGTGACTTTTTCACTAAACATGAACTTTGCTGTTTGCTCGCACCCGAAGACCTTGTAAGAAACAGCTGGGAGTTGAGCGCACTTTCTAAAAAGACTGAACTGGACATGACCTCATCATGGAGAGCTGCGTAAGGATTCTGCCCTACCACATGATGAAGTTCTTGAGCAAGCAGTCAAGGACGGATTATGATTCTATGGGCGCCTGGGCCAGACAACAAACCCCCCCCCTCTTGGGGTTCTTGGGGTTTAGGGGGGGTCGTCCCTGATAAAATGTGAAAATGCAATTGGTGAAAGTATGATTTTAACGCAAGATGAGAATAGAAAGATGAGAGGCTTGGGTTTCAGGGCCCCCCTTTCCTCTTGGAGCCCTTGGGCCTGGGCCCGGTAGGCCCGTGTGGTAATCCGTCCTTGCAAGCAGTTGTGGAGTCTTCTGGGCTTGATGTACCCCAAGAATGGCCAGAGTGAATAAGCAGTGCTCTCCTCCATCCATCCTCCTTCCTCATGATTGCAATGCAGTGCCCTGAGCACGATGCTCTTTGATACTTGGCTACAGTATGACGATGGCTTGACTTTTTCACTTTTTGCAAATGTCTATGATACTGTTTTCAGATTAGAATCTTGTATGAAGACACGGTGGGGGCATTTTCCATCCTTGCCTTCGATAGCAGCTGGACAAACATTTAGCTGGCAATAAGGGCAGACATTTATGAATCATGTTTATTTCCGCATCTGTATGAGTCCCAATACGCACATAAGTATAACTATATAGAATGAATGTGTCTTGTCTTCCTATATGTCAGAGTCCCAATGAGGACAGGATATATCAGGATTGTGTATTCCCATTTTGTCTGAATTCTCTATAAAGACGTGTGTAAGGAATGATTGGTTTTTTTTATTCCATGTGTGTTTTATTGTATGTATGTGAATGACTGTGGGCTTATTGAATCGATTGTGTTTTGGTCATCTGATCAGGTTTCCACACAGAGTACAGTATATTAACACTCACGAATCTAATGCATTTCTTTTCACGTCCGTTTGTCTTCTTCACTGTGACACTGGTATCAGTCGGTAAGCGGAGAAGGTTGCCCAAGAGGACTCCAGTGGATTCCAAGTACAAAGTATTACATTTCCTCACGCCACACCAGGGGCGGAGCTATAGTAGGGGGGGGGGGGGGGGGGGGTGCTGCAAGCAGGGCATGGGGCCCAGGGCACACTGATCAGGACAACACTTTCACACATACAGTACGTTCACACAAAGTCTCGTCATGTGATCACAATGTGACTATAACAAATGAGAAATACAGCGAGCAACAAGGAGTTTTTATCGGTGCTGCGCTGCTTTATTTAGAAAATAGTCCAATAGACAGTGTAATGAAATACATTTTGTCACAAACATTTGTTGTATCATTTGCAGGATACTGTGTAAGGATTCTGCATATCCCACAGTCTCCTCAGCTGCCATTTAGAAACTGTCACCTGCATTATTGTTTTTGTGGGTGTGCGCACCCAGAGATTTGGCTTGGAAAGTGGGACATTACTATGGCAAATTTTCTGGATATGTTATTTTTTTGCATTATATTTGTGAAAAGTGGTGGGGACATGCTAGGTTTATCTCAAAAGTGGTATGGATGGCCCAGCCGTGGCTGTAACGGCTGGGCACTGGACTGGACTGGACTGCTGTTTCTACTTCTATTTCAACCCCCCTTACGAAAACCGACCATGGTTTTACTATAATAACCATGATTTCTCTAAGTACTCTGAACCAACCATAGTATTACTATGGCTTATCCATGTTTTTTTGCGTTCCTGACTAACCATGGATCATGGTTATTCATTCATGTTTTTTTCAGCATGGTGTGTGTCAATGGTAGTCACAAACCATGCTAATTAAAACTATGGTTTATTGTGGGTGTCAAGGTCACCCAAAAAACATGAAAACTTGTTCGCAGCCGTGATATGTTGGACTGAAGATCATAGAGAACTCAGGTTGGAATCCCACCTGACCTCTCCCTACACCTCCATCCATGACTGACGTGCCCTTGAGCAAGGCACCTAACCCCACATTGCTCCAAGGACTGTCACCAATATGTATGTTGGATTTTTTTTATTTTTTTTAAAGCGGCAGCTAAGTGTAATTTAATGAATAATTATAAACCGTGCTTCATTTTAATTATAAAACCATGGTTCATTTTATAGTTAAACTAAGGGGCAGGGCCGTAACCAGACATTTTCAAATACAGGGGGGGACAAAAACTGTGTGCTGTATTCACAATGTACATTTAGAATGCTTCAAACTCTTCAGTCAAACTCTTGAGTTCGTTTTCATTAATCACTGTGTTGAGAATAAATAAGGGTGCTATACAGACTGAATTTAGCATAGTTGATCATAGATCGATTTTCATCATAAATTAATTTTACAATTCTGAAAAAAAAAAACCTGAGGACATGACCTCTATGTCCTCAATGGTAGTTACGGCCATGCTAAGGGGTGTAACACGCTCAAGTCAACCAAAGTAAAAAAAACTGGGTGCTCATTCCTCAAGAATATACGAAATAAAGAGAACAGGACAGCACCCGGGCAAAACCTGACACCGAAGAAGGTTAAGACCGAAACGTCTGACGGGCAATAAAACACAAAACTTGGGAGTGCTGTCCTGTTCTCTTTATTTCATTTTATAGTTAAACCATTGTCAAACCAAAAACTAAAAAAAACATGAAATTGTGGTTTACCATGGTCGATTCTAGTAAAGGCCGGGTCCTTTGCTGATCCTCCCCCTTCCTCTCTCTCCCCACTCGCTTCCTGTCTCTCTTCCACTGTCGTAACTCACTAAATAAATGAATATCCAAAAAAGTGGTATGGACATGTCTCTACTATCCACACCTAAAATTATGCCCATGGGCGCACCCAAACCTCCAAACGCCTTTCTGTGCTTTCATAAAATATTTTTTATTAGCAGAGCCAATGGGCCTTTTTAATCCACAGTTGTCTCTCTGAAAGTGTCTGGCCTTATACAGTAATCGCCTGACCTCCCCTGAACATCTCGTGTATTTTAAGCCACGCCACTCACTGACCTCTGAACTTCAACCTTTACTACTCACCGTGAGCAGTCAAGAGGTCTCTCGATCTTACCAGTCAATATGAAGTAAATGGCAACAGGTCAAACATGATGCCCTCATTATTCTCTCTCAAGTGTCAAGTCATTAATGAATTGTGTGTGTGTGTGTGTGTGTGTGTGTGTGTGTGTGTGTGTGTGTGTGTGTGTGTGTGTGTGTGTGTGTGTGTGTGCATGCGCTCATGTGTGTATGTGTATGTGTGAGAGAAAGAGAGAGAGAGAGAGAGAGAGAGAGAGAGAGAGAGAGAGAGAGAGAGAGAGAGAGAGAGAGAGAGAGAGAAGGGGGGGGGGGGGTCATAAATGTGTTGGGTGTCATATCCCATTCTTTTCTTTAACTCATTTTAGCCTGATATGACATATGACATATATGACATGCCATATATGTTGTTTAACCTTTGGTACCTGGAGACACATATACGCTGCATTAAGGCTCTTGTGATTTAAGCTTTTTAAAATAAAAATGTGGGTGTGTTACAGCTGAATGAACACATTCTAATGCAAGATGAGGGCCTTATGTTTTAAATGCAACTTATTTCAAGTTTTTATGTGTGTCAGAGGCTAAGATATTTAGGTTTTCATAGGATGAGGGCAACTTTCCCAACAAGGGTTTAGGCGTTCAGCAGGCGTTTTTGGTATTGGTAAGCAAGAAGCCTGTATCCAAGCCATGCTAGGGGGTCTGGGGGCATGCTCCCCCAGTTCAGAAAATGTTGACCAAAAAACGCTCTTGAATAGTGAATTTTGAGCATAGTGCCCAAGGCACACTGAAAATGACAACTGCCAACCACCTTCGTTACTCCGTGATTGACAACTGTCTTGTCCGATGTGCGGATAGAAAAGTCTGAAGATATACACGTTTATGAGATTGTGTCGTCCAATGAACAGAAAACCACAAGAGGGTATGATGATGTTGGCCCTGGTGAATGCTTCAGGCTGCTGCCCTGGGGGAGAGCCTTCTCACTATGCTGTTACATGCATACACAGTACATACATGAGTTTATTAGCCTGCTTTTTACATGTTTTTATGGGTATGATGTTGGTCATGCTGGATGCTCCAGGCTGCTACCTGTAACACACTTCCTATAACAGTCTGGGGGAGAGCCATCTCACTGCACCCCTGGCTATGCAGTTGCCATGGTTACGGAGCTGCTCGACTAGACTCCACCATGGGTGTGTGTTAGCTGTGTGCTCAGTGTACAGCCTCCTACTGTGTGTGTGTGTGTGTGTGTGTGTGTGTGTGTGCGTCATGGAATTTAACTATGTAATGAGGCTTAACGCTGCAGCAATTGAGCAGTGTGTGTGTATGTGTGCGCGCGTGTACCACCTGTCATGGACCAGTTAACTCTTAAAAGGGTCTGAACGCTGCCGTGGCTTGATACCAGGAGTGGAGCAATAGGGGGGCAGGCAGGGCTCTTGACCCTGGGCCCTCCCAAACTGGTGGTGGGCCCCAGAGCCATACAGAGAACAGAGTTACGCGATTAGAGGACCAGGAATTAAATTGCTCAACTGCTCAAATTAAAAAAGACTCAATATAGAACCACCACATTAACAGCCAAAAATAAGGACTAACGAGCTATACTGCGGGGTAATCACCACAAATATGTAAACTATCAACTGTCTCGGTGGTGATAATCACAACAGTTTTACCATCTGTGATGATTACCTGAAGTTATTACTGCGAACAGCAAGTCTTGTCATATTCCCTGCATTGCATCGCATTGCATTTGCTGTGTGCTACGCCCACTACTAGGAACTAACATTCGCAACGCTGAGCAGTACTGAGAAGCTAAAACAGCTAATTTTGCTAATGAGGAAGTCGGCCCTAGCACACAGCGGAGATCGCCTGACTCTGTTCTCTGTATGGCTCTGGTGGGCCCTATCTTGACCTTGGCCGGCCAGGGCCCAGTCACCCTGTATGCAATTTTTCCACCAATGATTGATACAGTGTGTGTGAATTGTGTCTTCTCGATGTTATGGAGAGAGACAAGTACTTTGTAATGTTACAGACACTAAATAGGCAAGTGGCCCTTTCCTGGGGAATCCTCTCTCTGTTTCTCTCTGTCTCTGTCTCTCTCTCTTTCCATACTTCTCAGTAAAGCTCAAGTTACAGACATGATGTATTAGACAGACACATTGAAACATTTTCATTTTTTTATTTTTTCATACAAGAATTTGAGACAGACATGCGTTTACATCCCACCAGCAGAGCCACATTGGTTCACCTGCACAGGTACTGTTGAAGCTAGCAGGGCCTGTTAGCGGTTTACCTGCTCAGATACTGTTAAAGCTAGCCAGGCCGGTTAGCAGCTAAAGGCCCACTCATACCCTATGTTAGGTAAATTACCTGTGTATTTCTGTTTACGTTTGATATGTGGTAGGGTTTTCCAATCGTTTTCGATCTGTTATGTACATATATTGCGGTTGCCACCCCTGTTTAAAAAAAAATGGACATTTAAAACTTAATCAACCTTCTTGCTTGTACACCATGGCATCCTACATTTAGTTTCCAGGAAAGTAACAATCAGGAAAAATTGTTGGGACAGGTGGCATTGGCAACACAAACATAAATTAAGCTCCTCGATTTCAGGTCAAAATACATAGGGCATCAACTTTGAACGTGTGAAACGAAACACTATATCCAAATATCCTTCTCATACACAGGGTGTGAATGGGCCTTAACACAGGAGAGCGTGGCACATCACAACACATCTGACTCGCCACTCTGCTCAGATGTTAGCCACTAACTGAATAATGATTATTGTTAGCATGTAGCACATTATCAGCTAACTGGATATTCATGACTGTTGATAGCATGTTAGCTCATTATCAGCTAACTGGACATTGATGACTGTCGTTAGCATGTTAGCACATTATAAGCTAACTGGGAATTGATGACTTTTGTTAGCATGTTAGCACATTAGCTAGAGGCCATGCAGGCAGGAGGGCCAGAGAGCCCAGATGTAACTGATGGATACCCAGGAGAAGAGGCTCATGGTGGGGGTACCTTCATGTAGCCATGCCGGGTCCCCCACCTAGCAAGAACCCAGACAGACACACACACACACACACTCACTATTAATACGATGCATACATTCACAGTATTTTCAAATGTCAAAGTCAAATGAACATCCTTATATTCTTGATACACACCACGCCTTCATGAAGTAGTCGTCTTGAAACTGATACACACACACACACACACACACACACACACACACACACACACACACACACACACACACACACACACACACACACACACACACACACACACACCACACACACACACACCACACACACACACACACACACACACACACACACACACACACACACACACACACACACACACACACACACACACACACACACACACACACACACACACACACACACACTAGCCCTGTGTTCAGCAGCAGTATAAACGTTAGGCCTACACCATTCCACGTCACACTCTGGCACATCAAACTCAGTTTAGGCCGTGACAGCAGAACGGATAAAGGGTTGGTCTACATGTCACAATAACAGAACAGGAAAACAGAAACCAGCAGACAAATCCGTAATCATTTCTGGTTTCACAGAATCTTTGCATACATTAATGCATGCACACACGCACACACATACACACACACATACAGGAACACGCACACACACACCAGCATCTTACAGACCAAAAATACTGTTTGAGAGGTCAATTGGTGTTAACGCTGCAGTGGCCTTACAGAAGCCATAAACACATTCAACATATCCATGGTCACATTCGTACATGTGCCTTTCTTGGCTGTTACAAGCCCGCGTGCTACAAGAGATACTGTTGATACCTCTTTTTTGTTCCATAAGATTGAAATTCATACATCACTGCCAATATGTAACTAGCTACACAATGGACTCCCTTTTAGTCAGGTGGTGTTTACAATATATCAGTGAGGATTACACAGGCTGTGCGTGAAGCAGAAGAGGGGTCTTTGGAAAGCGACAGTAGAACCACAAAAGAAAACAGCCTGATATGTACTGCCCTCTTCTGGCCACAGCGATAACACAACTGTGCATGTGTACACCACAAAGGTCGTGGCCATATGTGCTGCTCTCTAGTGGTCATGGAGGAAGTTGCGGGTGAGCACAATCAATGCAGAACCAGTGGAGATACCACATCAGAACAGCACTCCAAGATTCATACTTACAGGATTCAGTAACATCTAAGTTACAATAAGAGATTCATGATTAAATCAGTGAGTATGGTAGTGACAACATTCTGGTCACCTGTATCAGGGTCACAGACCGCTTTCGCTGGGCCCAGGACAAAGTCATCTGAAAGGGCCAACTACCCAATAAATACCATGCAATGGGAACAAAATTCTAGGCCCCCTATCTCCCTGGGCCCGGGACAACATACCTCGGTGTCCACTCCTCCGGCGGGCCTGCCAGCATTACTCTCACTGTGAGACATTCAATAATAGAAGAAACAGCCTACAGTCAAGCTCGGCAGGGGTTCATTTGATAAACAACAGTCAAGTTTCCTGTTTTTTCTCATTCTTGTTTACATATCAGACATTCTCTTCCTGTTTAATTTCCACAAAATAACATCTTATATTCTGTCATTGGGCCTCTGTAGTACTTTCTATCTTTGGTAGAAAAAAACCACAACTTTGTTCACGCACACACGCGCACACACGCGCACACACGCGCACACACACACACACACACACACACACACACACACACACACACACACACACACACACACACACACACACACACAAACACACACAGTGTAGTGTGTGCCAGAGAATACCCTAATAATATAAAACAGGCACTAATCACTGCTAAATTACCATACGACTCTGTCTATGCCACTGGTGCTACTGCTCAGCAAAGAGCTGTCTAATAACCATCGATAAAAACACAAACAAAATAATTACGACTATACTGGTGCCTCTGTAAAAGAAGCCTACTCAAATCTTGTGCGCACACCCACACTGACAACACTGGCAATGACAGTCACAAAGGGAACGGGCTGCTGGGTTCCCTGTGTGTGTGTGTGTGTGTGTGTGTGTGTGTGTGTGTGTGTGTGTGTGTGTGTGTGTGTGTGTGTGTGTATGTGTGTGTGTGATGAGGGAGCAGTGTGTGTTGGCGAGGTGGCATCTTTTGCCCAGTCTGTGCTGCCTCCCCCCCCCTGCTGTCCCTCCTCCCCCTTCCTTATTGGCTACTGGTGACTGGCCAGCTTCACACTTTACACACCGCGCCGCATCCACAATCTGTCTAGAAACCACACATGCTGAGCACATACATATGTGCCTGTGTGTGTGTGCTTGAGTGTGTGTGTGTGTGTGTGTGTGTGTGTGTGTGTACCCTCCCCTTCCCTCCACCCATCTGGTACATGCTCACCACAGACTAGAAATCATATTCAGACACTACAACACACACACACACACACACACACACACACACACACACACACACACACACACACACACACACACACACACACACACACACACACACACACACACACACACACAGACACACACACACACACACACACACACACACACACACACACACACACACACACACACACACACACACACACGCACACCAAGAGTAAATGCAATGTTTGGTACATTAGAGGAAGTTCCTCTTTCCCTTTAGCATGCATATGTAGTATGTCGCTACACAGAGCGGAGCGTGGCCTGATTTGACAGCATGTGTACAGAGCAGAGCAGTGCATAGCCAAACGATGAAGACTCAAAGGGTGCTTTCCATTATCCTGACTCTCACCCTCCATTGTGCTTGGGGCCTCGTGATGACGTCACAAGAGCTCATTGACGACAGAAGTTCATAATTCAATGGCTATTTCTCAAAGTCCTGTGTGCATCCTTCCAAGTGTATCAGCCTTCGTAATCACGCCCAGTGATTGGATATTCTGCAGAGTTCACCAAGGACTATCCAATCACTGGGCATGACTAATTAGGCTGACACACTTCCAAGGCTCATACACTTGACATTGAGAAATAGCCAATATCACGCAAAAAGCGCAGTTCAAAGGTCACTTTCTCATTTGCAATCGGGAAGTTGAATGAGAACAGACTCCCGGAAGTGGTTGTGGATAGGCTGGTTACGCGGAAACTTTTTTTTTTCTCCACGGAGGCGGCGCGTCTCAGCGAAGCGCGCGGCCACAAGTACTGGTTGAGGGTGGGAGTAAAGATAATGGAATGTACTCACTGCCTCGCAGGGTTGCCAGATGTGACTGATGATTTCCAGCCCCAATAAATGCTAAAAAAACAACAACAAAAAACACCTGGAAACACGATTCCACACCAATTAGAACTTAAGTCTGTTGAGTTCACTGACGATAAATCTACAGAAAAACAAATCCAATGCAGTTATTTTGCCCGCATATGGTCATCCTAAATCCTACATCTGAAACCGACCAATCTGGCAACCCTGGGGCATAGCAGTGCACAATGGAGCCTGTGCTGACTGCGCAGGTGCAGAGTTGTGCGTAGCTAGGTGATGATATGAGGGCTGGGTGCATTAGGACGTACAGCAGACTGGCAGAGACCTCCTGGGTTGTCTCCAGGGAGAGTACTTGGAAATACCTCAGTCCACCTTAAACACGTCTCTTGGACAGTCCACCATAAATGCTTCCCTTGAACACCTGTTCTCGGTTCTTCCAGATCGTCAATAGGTGCTCCACCTCGTGTTGTAATAACGTCCCTGTTTTAGAGGTGGTTCCCCTGTGTGGCCCCATGGTAGGACATCATCCAAGACATTGAAGGAGGTTTTGTTCAAAAAGATCCTACCTGTCTGAGGGGAGCACTGAGACCAGCGCATAGACAGGACACCAAAGCTATTGAAGTGGCTTTCGTTCAAAAAGCTCCTCTCTTGTCTGATAAACGGAGACGGTAGGTCAGACTGACATCAAGGGCATCAGGTCATGGTTCTTGGATCTTCTGTCCCCAGAAGCCATAGATTTCTCCTCCATCCCAGAGCCTCTAACCAGGGCAGGACTCGTACTGTGTTCCTCTACCTGGGTTGAGACCCCTCTGGAAGATCATACAATATCGGCTACTCAAGACCGTGTCGTCCCCAGCTGATGCTGTATAGACAGCCAATGGAACACAGCAGACATAAACATGTGACGACAAGTCACATGACGTGGACTCTTTCTACAGATACACATGATTGGGTGGGGCAGATACTCTGCGTCACCTCTTCAATCCTACGACAGTATAAAACGCACGCACACGCACACGCACACGCACACACACACACACAAAGTGCATCAGAAACCTGCATTCAAATACATATGTGCTTCAGAAACACATGGAGACACACATGCACACACACACACACACCCACACACACAAACAAAGATGTACTGTACGTGCATATAAGAACATGCTCCCTGATTAAGTTCGACAGGTACTGTATATCCCCAATAACAAAGACAACTTAGAATCACCTGACCTTCTAACACTGTAATTAAAAAGGGCAGTGGTACTGAAGAAACACCCACACCCACACAGACACGCATACAGTACTACACGGACGCACCCACAAGCACACATTTGTACAGACATCATACAATACACACGAATCTCTAGATCAGAGAAGTGGGGCAGTAGTAGTAGTAACACTTCAACCAGCATACAACTGTACGTAATATTTCTTTTTGTGATTGGTGGCTTGGGGTTTTGTAGGCGGAGTTTGTTCTTGATTGACGGTTGGGGCATCTCCGGAGTTTTATGATGCATGCGTTGTCTCTCTTTAGAAGGTTGTAGTTGGGATTGTCCTTGATTGGTCGAGGTACTCCCAGTCTTCTCTGATTGGTTGATGGCGTGTTGTAGCTAGACTCCTCTTGGTGTCTCTTCCTTTTCTTTAGTTTGACAGTTTGACAATGGTCACATTGAAGTCTGCACAGCGCGCATGCACAATTTGCCATTCCGATGCATCCTAGTTAGAATTTTCTAATCAGAATACATCGTAATTTCGCATTGCAAATTTGCGCTGCGCAGACTGCGCAAAAAATGCGCCGTCACAAACGCGGCCGATGAGGCCAATACTCTCTCACTCCTTATTTTTTGATAGGCTGAGAGGGCACTGAAGGGCGGGTCTTACTGTTCAGCTTCCAAGCCATCTGGTTTGCTGGCAGGGGTTTTGAAGCCACACACCTCCTCAAACACCAGCTCTGTATAGGGCAACATAGAGCGCACACACACACACACACACACACACACACACACACACACACACACACACACACACACACAAACACACACACACACACACACACGTTTGTATTTGCATCGTTGCGAGGACCTTTCATTAACTCCCATTATAACAAAACAAGTGATTTGCTAAAATGGTGCCCTGACAAAAACAAACACTAACCCTAACCTTTCAGAGAGTGTTAAAGTTAAATGTTTTTGCACTTTTAGTTTTTTTGCCAACAATAAAACAACTGTGAATTTTTTTTTAAATGGCTGTGAGGACTGACCAAAATGTCCTCACAAATACAAATGCCCGCACAGCAAATGTGAAATATCAATTTGTAGTCCTCACAAAAGTGGTTTTACTGGTTTTACACACACACACACACACACACACACACACACACACACACACACACACACACACACACACACACACACACACACACACACACACAAACACAAACAGAGACAGAGAGAGAGAGAGAGAGAGAGAGAGAGAGAGAGAGAGAGAGAGAGAGAGAGAGAGAGAGAGAGTGTGAGCACACATAACCTCACACACACACACACCTTTCCATTCCTCCAGCGTGCGGTCCTTGCTCTCGGTTGTCTGGTCGTAGGGCGGTGCGGTGGGCTCGTCGTCAGGGTCGTGGTACTGGGAGAAGTAGGGATGGGCCAGGGCCTCCACCGCCGTCACACGCCCATCACAGTCCAGAACCAGCATGCGCTTCAGCAGGTCCACCGCTGAGGAGAGAGGAAGGGAGATCAGCTTAGAAGGACACTGAGCGGGGGGGCTCGGAAGCATCCAGACTCTCCAAAGGGGGGAATGATGGGAAAAGTTTGAGAAACACTGAGCTAAGGAGTGGAGGAGTATGTATGGAGGATAAGGTAATAATAGAAGATATTGTATTAGTATGTAGAGAATTCCACTGCTGGAGAGGGAGAGAGCGACGGAGGATACGATTTTAACAGAGGAATATAGGGAAATAAAGCGCCAATCACATTCCAGAACCATCATACACTTCAGCAGGTCAGCTGGGGAGAGAAGGATGGAGGATAGGGTTATAATATTGGGGAATACAGGGGCCCATGCAGAGTGTGACCTCCCTCCAGAAGCCTCATACAGTATCAGTAGCGCTGAGCTATCGGACTGGTCCTTTAGCTCAACGGTATCGTGCTGTGACACCCATACTGGAACTGATGCGTTGACTAGGAGGTGGCGGATTCCAGCCCTGAGTGTGGGGACTACGCAGGGACACGTCAGTTACACCCCTCACAGTCCGGAACCAGCATACGCTTTAGCAGGCCCATGAGGACCTAATACGAAGACATTCTCGAAAGAAATCAAATTTACCAGCAGCTTACATCATACTATATGTAAAACAATATCACAAATTTGCACATCTCTACAGACAATTAGATCTTTAGAAGTGAAGTGCAAAACTGGACCGAGAGTGGAAGGGAACACAGACAGCAGGAGGGCGTGAAAAAACAGAAGGGAATGGGGAATAATAAAAATAATAATAATAATAATAATAATAATAATAATAACTTTATATGTACTGTATAGCACAATGTCATACAGGACATGCAGCTCAATGTGCTTAACTGTTAGATTAACAACAATGTTAAGCAATAATCAATCAATCAATCAAGTTTATTAGGACCATGTGCGATTTAAACATAAATGTTTCCATTCCATGCATCACACCAGATTTAGCCTTGGGCTAGTTTTCATCTGTAGTCCTTGAGATTAAAAAATAAATAGTATACAATAGAATAATAAAGTAAAGCAGCAGTCAAAAACAAAATGCAGATAAAACAATAAACAAATCACTCATGTCCCCTGTACCCCCCACCCCCATCCACACAACCACCCGCTCCCATACAAACAAAATATAAAAATATTTTAAAAATAAAAAATAAAAATATTTCCCATAAGATATTGGTATCATTTTGTGTCAATGGTTACAGGTTTGGGTCTCTTTAAGAGCATATTTAAGTTGTCATTTAAAGTTCTTGAAAGAGCCACAGCTCTTCAGGTTACCTGGAAGAGCATTCCATTTTAATGTGGCCTTGTAAGAAAAAGAGGACTGCCCGAATGCTGTGTGGTAAGATGGTATACAACAATCATTGACTGATGCAATTCTAGAGGATCTTATGGATCTAGCAGGGCGATGACATATAAACTGCAAAAGAAAAGGTGGGGCAAGACCATGTAAAATCTTGTATACTAAACAGAGGCTTGAAAACTCTCTAAAAATTTTCAAAACGTAATAAATTATGTTTCTCCAAAATATTGCAGTGGTGGTAGTGAAGTGTTTTTTTGTCAAGAATTTTGAGATTTTTAAAGCTTGTTTAGATTGTGATACTAATGGACTTATGGTAGATTCATTGGCCTGCCCCCAACAGGTGATTCAATATGAGATATGAGAAAAGATGTGATCATGCATGAATGTTTTGGTACATCCATGGGAAGTGAGGATCTGATATGTCTAAAAGTTGCCATGTTATATTTAAGTGTTTTAGTCATTTTTTCAATATGTTTTTTAAAGTTGAGATTTGAGTCCAGTGTAACGTAGAGATTTATGTGACTATATCAATAGATTCATTTTTAATTTTAATGTTTGCTATTGGAGTCTGCCCCTTGTTTTTATAGAAGAACATGTCTAATGAAATGAAGTAGAAGAAAAGAAAAAAAATTATAATAAAATAGTTAAGAGAAATACAAGCAGAAATAAATAAAATACCAAATTGGCATAAAATCCACAAGAATCATTAGGTTTAGGCCCAGGATCAAGTGGCATAGAGTCACAAGGAACAGGGCACCCAGATGTGGCCCCTGGTGACAACAGGGGTGAGGAAAAACTATCTTTTCACTTGATTTATGATTTTCTTGTGGGGATACTATGTAGAGATGGGGATACTATGTAGAGAGGGGGAAGAGATGGAGGGATACGGAGAGAGATGGAAAGATGAAGCTAGAGAAGAGACGTGTAGTGATGGATGGTGGAGAAAGAAAGCAGGGCAGAGGTATTGATGAAAAGAGAGAAACAGAGTGTGTAATTAGAGGAAAAGGAATGAGGTATTGATGAAAAAGAAATGGAAGAAACAGAAACGGCAGAAAGTAACAGGGAGATGGGATTAGAGAGGATTGAGATAGAGAGAAAGAGAGAAAGAAAAGAGAGAGAGGAGGGAAAAAGAATGAGGGGGCTGTTGGACTCTAGTGAAGGTACGACTACTGTGTCCAACTATTGGTCCAAATCTGTCTCTATTACCTGCCTGTCTGCCTGTGCTGCGCTAGAAGCTATCTGTAATATGATTAGCTCATTTATTCCTATCTTGTCTGTAATTGGGTCTTTTGGCATGTCTGTGTTGCCTATGATTCGTTCATTTATGTCTCTCGTTTGTGATTGGGTGATAGTGCTTACCCAAGGGGTTGGCCCCTCTGAAGATCTTCTCCAAGTCCTGCTGAGGCATAAAGGGAAGCGACTGGATGTACTTCTGGGCCTGAGGAGGACAAGAGGAAGAAGAGAGTTTTACACACATGTAGTACACACATACAGTACACACACACGCACACGCACACGCACACGCACACGCACACACACACACACACACACACACACACACACACACACACACACACACACACACACACACACACACAGCTCTCCTTACAGTACACGCTGGACATCTTCTTGAGTACTTCAGGGCTCGGTCTGCCCACACACACACACACACACGCACACGCACACGCACACGCGCACGCGCACGCGCACACGCACACGCACACGCACACGCACACGCACACACACACACACACACACACGCACACGCACGCGCACACGCACACGCACACGCACACGCACACGCACACACGCACACACACACAAACACACACAGTGCTGAAGGTCTCCTTACATGTTCGGAGGACATCTTCTTGAGCAGTTCAGGGCTAGGAGTGCCCACCACCTCCATGATCCTCTTCAGCTGGTCGATATCTAAACACCACTCAGGGTCAAAGGTCAAACACTGTGCTTTTGTGCTCAACTCCAGGTAAAGGAGTCTCTGGTCTCAGCTCATTTCTTGTTCCTGCGTCTGTGTATTCTGTAGCCCCTTAACGCACGCTGTTCCAACACTGGAGAGCTGTTACAGTCACTGAAAAAACGTTATTGCCATAGCACTACACCACTATATAAATGGCCCTTGAGACATAGGTTCTCCAAATCCCACCCTTAAACCCCCCTACCACACTCCATGGGTGAGCTCCAGGGACTGAAAACAACACCCTGTAAATAATAACTGTAAGTCTTAGTGGTGTGCATTGGCACTGCCCTCACGATTTGATCCGATTACGATTTGGGTGGTAGCGATTCTATTTGATTCGATTCGATTCAATTCTAAAATGCATTGCAATGCATCACATTTCTACAGAAAGCAAAGCAAATGTTTCATCAGTCATGATGAGGCAATACAAGTAGTCAGATACTGAGCAACATTTTATTGGCTGTTTTCTGTATCAGTCTTGCAGTTTTCAATACTTTCAACAAAGTCTTTGAAGTGCTTTTCTTTAATTTAACATTCATTTGCTCCTGAAATATCCACGGAAGTAATTGAAACTTAAAAAAATTGCCGCATCGACTATGGAACTTGCCGCATTGAATTGAATTGTCCATGCCCCACATGGCATTGCATTGCATTGCCGAATCGATTATTGTTGACACCACTAGTAAGTCACTTTGGATAAAAGTGTCAGCTAAGTGTAATGTAATGTAATGCAATGCATACTATGCAAACTAATCCTGTGTACATGGCTTCACAACAAACAAGTTGTGGTCACGACTAGACTCACTGCATGTGGAAAAGCACATTTGCATTGTCAACTACCCATCTTTGGATCTCCTGTTGCCATAACTACAATATTATGCACACATATCTTTCAATGTATGGGTTCATTTTTTGTTTATGCAGCAGCGATTATGCAAACATATTCACAGCAAGCTGTCACTGGTGCAGGAGGTCATCGGCAAGGAAAAGTTTTGGAACACCAATAGCTGTTAAAACTAAATATAAATATACTAAGTTATATTATATAATACTATATTATACTATATTATATTACATTACATTATATTATATTATATTATATTATATTATATTATATTATATTATATTATACAAGACTGAAATCATTGCTTTTGGTCTTGAAGATGGAAGACAGAATCTCTGTGCTTACTTGGAATCCAAATCACTTAAAACTATGTTTGCAAGTCAGAGCGGTGCTCGGTCCCTTTAGGAAGATGAAAAAAGTATTCTTGTGGGTGCTCTTTGGTTCAAGGTTCAATGTCAAAAAAGTTGCTTGAAAAGAGAAAAAACTTTTCTTCACCAAGGCACTCTAAAAAGTATAGTTAAAATGTCTTTATTATTATGACATGTCCATTAAGGACTTTTAAAATTGCCCACGCGTAGCGGCAGTTGAGCCTTCTTCAGGGCATAGTGATACTGACACAGTGAAGCCTTTTGTTAGACAAACATTCCACCTGTTGACTAGTTGATTGCCCACAATTAGTGCACCTCCCCCACCACAGACTTAAGTGTAGCTAAGACCCGCCCCCTCAAACAGGTACTTGAAAACAATTACAAAAAATAGCAGATCCAGTATATTAAACATTTCAAAAAGTAGATACTGGGTACAATAGCAGTGATAAAATACAAAAGAACACATTGTTACAAAAAAGGTCTGTAGTCCATTTCCTCATTAAGACCTGGATGCTCCATTGCCTTGAAGCTCCAGATCCAAAAGGTTTCTCTCTGTAGCAACCTTTTCAATCTGTCCCCACCCCGTACAGTTTTCTTGATCACTTCAATCCCCTGTACTTTTAAAGATGATGGGTCACTCTGATGAATTTCTCTATAATGTTTGGCCATTGGATAATCCTCATTGTTTGTCTTGATTGCATATTTGTGTTCTGAGAAACGTGCTTTTAATTTCCTCTTTGTTCTCCCCACATAAAAACATCCACAAGGACACAGCAAACGGTAAACAACATATTCAGAGTTGCAATTAATAAAATCATTTGTTTTGTATTCCTTTTTTGTTCTCAAATCTAAAAAGGTTTTGCTCTCACAGTGTTTACATGATCCACACTTGTAGGTCCCGTAGAGGTCTTTTTGTATCCATGTTTTCTCTTTCCTGTCTGGCAAGTAACTTTTAACCAGTTTGTCTTTTATAGAGGGGGCCCTTTTGAAAACAGTCATTGGTGGATCAGGGAAGACTTCCTTCAGAAGTGGGTCGCTATGGATTATTTGCCAATTTGACCTGATGATTTGTTTCATCTTCGGGGCACAGCTGTTGAATTGAGTGATGAAGCAAGGCCCTCTGTTTTTGTTGTTTTTCTTTTTTCTCTTTTTTAAGAGGTCAGATCGGTTTTGCGACTGGGCTTTTTGCATTGCACTGTCCACCAATGCTGGGGAGTAACCCCTTTCACAGAACCTTGTTTGCATGTCTTTGGCCTGGGTCTGAAAGTCTGAATCACTGCTGCATATCCGTTTAAGGCGTTGAAATTGTCCGACAGGAATGTTGTTTTTGAGTGAGTTGGCATGGAAGCTGTCAGATCTGAGTAAGGTGTTCCTATCTGTGCTTTTCCTATAGATAGTGGTTTGTAAAGATCCACTATCATCAATGGAAATTGATAGGTCCAAAAAATGTATAGACGTCATTGAGTATTCAATTGAGAGTTTGATGTTCTCATTGGTTGAATTTAAATACTTATGAAAGTCCAACAGCTCACTCTCACTTCCTGACCATATTAAATAAATATCATCAATGAAGCGACAATAGAACATGACCTTGTCCAAAAACACATTATTTTGTTGGTTGTATACAAATGTGTCTTCCCAGTAGCCCAAAAAAAGGTTTGCATAATTAGGTGCAAAACATGCACCCATTGCTGTGCCTTTCCGCTGCCTGTAGAAAGAGTTCTGAAAAATGAATACATTGTTGTGCACTTAAAACTATGTCTTGTGCCAAAAACCTTGGTGTGATGTTGTAATCTCAGTTTAAATGCTCACATCAAAAACATAACTAAATCTGCTTTTTGACACCTTAGGAGCATTGCTAAAATTAAGTTAAGTTAATCCAAGCTTTTATTACCTGTAGAGTTGACTATTGCAATACATGTTGTTTATACATAAACATGGTTTGGGAGGAAACCTGCGAGTGATTGACAGCTGTCATCATTACTTGCTCCCGCCTTTGCTGACATTTAAACCCCTCCTTTCCCTTCCACCTGTGATGCGTGAAGGCTTCCGGATTGTCCCACCACCTCCCCCTACTCCTCCTATTTCACTAGTTCTAGAGTATCCAGCTACATCCCTCCATACACATGGGGGTGGAAGCGGATGATCATCCCGCATGATCTCCGCTTTAACATTCTAGGACCGAGGCCAGCCAGCATGCCACTCACGCATATTGTACACCAAGCACTCAAGGGTAAACTAGTGAACCTACTTATAGGTCTCCCCCAAATGTCACCCAGGCAGGTGCAACTAACCCAGTAAGAATTCTGACTAAAACAAGGAAAAGAGACCACATCACTCCGATACTTAGGTCATTACACTGGCTTCCAGTGAGATTTAGAATTTAGTTTAAAACTCTTCTGATAGTTTAATAGTCACTGAATGACTTAGGCCCTAATTACAGTATAGTGTAAATACTGTATGCTTGAGCAATATCACCCTAATAGATGTCATATAGGTCTTCAAAATCTCCTCTACTGGTTGTGCCTGGGGTCAGGCCTAAACAGGGTGAAATGACATTTAGTCATTATGCTGCAAAATGCTGGAACCAACTCCCTGTCCAAATTAGAACTGCCCCAACAGTATCTTGTTTTAAAAGGAAGTTAAAACAGCTTTATTCTCATCTGCCTTTGGTGATGGTAAGTTAATTACACACTATCTATAACACAATATATATATATATTTTATATTTTCTCTATTCTTAAGCATATTGAATGACATTTATGTATGATAATATGCTATAATATTTTTGATTGATTGACTGATGATTGATTTTTTTAAGTTTTGCGGTCATACAAGCATTAAATCCAGTTGCCTGCACTAAAATTCTATATTCACCTAGAATAAAATATGATGATCCACATTAACATTGTGTAAACTGTTTTAAGGCTTCTTGTTATTCTTCAAAATGGCATAGAATGTTGTCAGTCTGCAACTATGGCAACAGATGAGAAGTTGCAACCAGTCCTATTTTGACATCATCAAAATTCTACTTCGCCGAACTAGAATGTTGCCGTTTGAAGATTCTATTTCATTCAGAAAGCAGTGTTTGACACACATTTTCTTACTGAGACAACTACTGCGATTTCTGAGCTGAGATAACCCATGAATTTTGGAAATAATTCCTTCAATTATAACCAGGAGGCCTTCCCCCAACATCAAGGTAATTTTTGATACTAAATTCATTCTGTTTTGTGGAAAATAAAATGTGTAAATTATTCAGTAAATTAATCAGTTTCTTACTTGTTAGGTGTACAGCAAATCTTCACCAACCAGGCAGAGGACACTTCTTTTCATGGCTTTGGTAAATACTGTTGGCTATTTTGAACGCACACAATATCTACATTACATGATCATAATTCAGAATGCTATGCTCAACAAAATTGTGAATTCTTACATCTGCCATTTGTCTCATAACAGCCCCTACCACTGGCTCTGGAGTCATCACCCAGCCAGGATTTTGGCCTGAGCACCATGGATATCAGCCCCAGCAACACTCTGGGCTACTGGGCAGCGCCACTGCTCAGCCACAATTCCTGCCTGTGTCCGAGATCCAGGTCCTCCATCCCGCCCCCCTTCTGGGACACCATGGGGGAGTAACCATCCAGGGTAGAGCTGTACCCTTTGATCGCCAGCTACAAGGCTCCATGGTGTTTGTGGATGCTCTGGGTCACCAGCATGGCACGTCTGTGGTCTCTCACCCACAACTGCAAGCACCCCTTGTGACTATGGGTAGTAACGGCCTACAGTACAGTGCCTCTATGGCCTTCACAGCTCCACAAATGCGACCTCCCGTCATGTATGGGGTTGCCAATGGACAGCAGCTTGGAGCCTCTGGGCCTTTCCTCACCCCACAACCTCGGGCACCTGTCATGCTCATTGATGGCCCAGCCCTACTGCACGGTGCACCTGTGCCAGTGTATTCAGCAGGCCTGCAGCATGGCAATGCTGTTGCTTTGAATTCTCAAGTGCCACCTTTTGTAGCAGTAAATTCCACGCACCTTCAGCCTGTGGCTTACATGCTCCAAGGGTCAAGCGCCCCAATGCAGGTTCCTTGCAATCCACAGTTGCCGGCGATTGAACAGCTGTCTGCTGGACCTAGCAGCGCCAACCCGACCAGGCCTGCACCGGTGGTGAAGCATCCATCCCAGCAGTGCCAGCAGGACCCTAAGGCTTTTTCCTCCAGTATGCCTGGATCTGCATGGTGCACTCAAAGCTGTGGCACTATGGCTTCCTCAAGGCCAGTGGCAACTAAAACCGCTGTAGCTGACAAGCCCAAGAAGACCTGGGATGAAGACCTGCGAGCCATGCTTGGGTGCCCTGTGCCCAGTAGCACTATTTGCTCACAGGAGAGCCTGGTGACTGAGAAAAAATCAAAGAAAAGACGGGCAGAAGGTGCCAAGCAGAAGGACAAGGGTCCCTCCACCAACAACCAAGCACCAAATACAGCCCTCACCAAGATCACCAAAGACCAGGCACCTAAAAAGGCCAGGACTGAGATCAACAAATATAAAGAAGCTAAGACAGCCCCCACCGTCCTGCCCAAGGAGTCCAAGGAGGCTGGGAAGAACAAAGACAATAAGAGAAAGCATAAATCTGACGCAGGTGAGAATACAAGGAAGAAGAAATGCTGTAAGAGAGCAACCAGTCCCAAAGAGAAAACCACCAAGTCAACCAGCAGGGATGAAGAGGACAAACCAGTCTTCCACAAGCTCGGTAACAAGGTTGAGAGACCAACCCACAGCCGCCCACAGCAGAGCCGCCCACAGCCAAGCCGCCCACAGCCGAGCGGCCTTCAAGAGAGACGCCCAGAGCAGAGCCGCCCACAGCAGAGCCGCCCACAGCAGAGTGGCCCACAGCCAAGCCGCCCACAGCCAAGCCGCCCACAGAGTGGCCCCCCAGAGTCTCCAGAGTACAAACCCCGTCCAAAACACTACAGGAGCATTGATGAGGTGCCACACTACTACAAGAATCATTCTGAGGGCAGCGTGGGCCGCTACGGAGATGGAGAGACCATCATCTACCGGAAGCCAGAAAAAGGGTCCAAGGGCTTGTTCCCCATTCCACTTGTCAACCTGCCCCCGCTACCCCCTGGTGCACCCCGGCGCTTCCACTGCCGTGAGTACTCCATCCCCGTCCCCACAGAGCGCCGCGAGCAGATAGAGGCCATGAAACGCAAGGCCCAGGCCAAGCGGGAAGAGGATGCCAAGATCACAGGCACTGGAATGAACTGCAACGTTCTCGCTGAGCGCCAGCACCTGCCGTACGTGTGGCCATGCGAAGATGGTGGGAGACTGGACTGGGTGATGTGGAGAAGATTGAGGAGTGCAGGTATGGAGCCAGGGATGAACAGGACCATAAACCTTTAGTCTACAGTCTTGCCCCGGTTATATCAGATGATCCTTTTACATTTGGCCCAGAGGAACTGTTTTATTCAACCGATGATTAATACTATGTTGGGCTGATATTTAATTGTTTAATTTGAATGAAAATAAATTATTATTATCATTATTATTATTGTTATTAAATAAACATACTCATTATTCATTATTTCTGTTGTGAACTTGCTTTTATTGTTTGAGCTCAGGATATCAAGTGAGCTATAATATTAATCATGGGACTTCTGTTATGCTTTGATACAGTATGCACAAACTGTAGATATAAAACCACATGTGACAAAATGTGCTTGACAAAATTAAGTTGAGCTAAACATCTGGGGTACATTTAGTTGAAATAGACATAACTCACGATCATTGTAGGAGGAAGTGTTAAGAGGTGAATACGGATTTCTCCTGTCTCACAGGGAATTGAGAGAGTGTTGCACGACCATTCAAAAGTATGACTGGGTGTCTAGCAATGGAAAGCCTAATGCAAATGGGTGGATAATCCCTTTAAAGCAACACTTCACAACACAGAAAATTGAGAGTAAGTGACAACGTCCAGGTGAAATTTCACAATAACTAAAATGTTCTATGAACATACAGTACTATTGTGCCTTCTGTCGAGTGACACTTTGTACCCTGCTCTAATAAAAAAAAACTCCTTGTGCTTGACCTTTGTGTCTTGTTTAGTGTGCGAACCTGCTCAAACCTTATACCTTACTTCTTTTGGGTCCACGCACCTAGTTATTTTTCGTAACATCGCAACCATACCCTTACCTAGTGACACTTTGTTACCAGGAATATGAGCTGGCCACAAAGTTAATTAAAGCACACATGATGACAGTGGAAAGCTATTTAAGATCAATTACTTCTACATTATGTCCATTAAGTCTTAACATAGGGCCTTGACATACTGTAGTCCTTACTAAGTCCATCTCTTGCTGTGCCACCTGGGTTGGAATGCTGCTGTGGTCATGTGACCGTGAGACAGAACACTGAGGGGAATGAGAGCATGGCCGAGACAGACAGCCGGTTGCCCATGGCAACAAAGGATACAGTCGTTGCCAGGAAACAGGACCTTCCCCTTCAGCAGCTCCCCCATGATGCAGCCCACCGACCAGATATCCACTACATACACACAGACACGCACACACACACACACGCACATACACACACACACATAGGAATAAACACACAATTATTTAAGGCCGGTGGTTGGACCCCTCTGTACACACACACACACACACACACACACACACACACACACACACACACACACACACACACACACACACACACACACACACACACACACACACACACACACACACACACACACACACACACACACACACACGCACAGAGCTTAGGATGGAGCTAGACAGAATGTCATAAATGGACAAAACACATAAGGCTGGTGGTTGGACCACTCTGTACCACTCTCTCTCTCTCTCTCTCACACACACACACACACACACACCCACACACACACACACGCACACACACACACACACACACACACACACACACACACACACACACACACACACACACACACACACACACACACACACACACACACACACACACACACACACACACACACACAGGCAGACAAAGAGAGAGAGAGAGAGAGAGACACACACACACACACACACACACACACACACACACACACACACACACACACACACACACACACACACACACACACACACACACACACACACACACACACACACACACACACACACACACACACACAGTGTATATGTTACCTGTTTGGTTATAGTGCATCCAGTTGAGCATGATCTCTGGTGCTCTGTACCAGCGCGTCGCCACATAACCTGTCATCTCGTCATCCGTCTGCCTGGCCAATCCAAAGTCCAGGATCTACGAGAGGAGGCGGGGTGTAATAGTAATCGTTCCTAGTTTAAAAGTGATCCTTAAACTCCCTTGTATCACATAATGAAACATACAGTACTTTTTTTCAAGGTCAAAGTTGGAGATGTCCCATTCATTTGTCCATATGTGCCCACTAGTCCACACTAGAGTTTTAATAAACTATCTAGATATACAGAAAACAGAAAACTATACATATACATGTTACAGAATACAATAGTGTACATATTACAGAAAATCTGGAATGATTATTATTGCAATTTGTATCATGTCCAATGCTAGATTGACTGGACTGAAGCATTTTGACTGGTCAAAGGAGTAGTCAGTCAGTCTTACCCTCAGCTCGCAGTCTTCATTCACGGCTACATTACTGGGCTTCAGATCCTGAGGAAGTGAAACAGACATGAAGACATGAAGACATGACGTGTGTGCGTGTGCGCGTGTGTGCATATTGTACAGTATTGCTATTACATCTAATTGAAATACATTTTGAAATACAAAATACTATTTTGTATTTTTATTTCATATAAGTGAATTACATGTATTTGTATTTTGTATCAAAATACTTTCCTCCAGTATTTTGTGTATTTCACAAAACTACAAAATACAAATACTTTGTTCTAAAGAATGTTATTACACAATATGAACACAAGATGGTGCTGTAGGTTAAAAAGTATATGAATGCCCCTAGCTGAATTGGAGGCACATGCTTGGATTTCTTAAGCCTTGACTGCACAGGAAGTTCAATTTGGTTCAAGGTGAGTGGCTAATCATTTAATTAATTCCTCAATGACGTGTTAATGTTTTCCCCATGTCATTCAAACTTGCTTTCAGTTTGCCATTCAGGGCCTTTTTGTGTAGAATTGAGATATTACCTGTGCATATTGTTTTAAAACTAGCTGTAGCCAAAGTGCATTCCAATATGTAACCTTGCTTCCTATCTCACAAAAGCTCAATTGTAAAGTCTTTTTCTCATTTGCAATTGGGATGGTGAATGAAAAACAGTCCCCTAAAAGTTGTTGTGGCTAGGCTGACAGCTGGGAAACTTAATTGTTTTCTCCACGGAGGATGGGCCAGGAGGCG
>NC_085871.1:9403057-9410557 GCF_034702125.1 Engraulis encrasicolus
GAGCCAAGGGGGGCCTTGAATCCCCAGTCTCCCCATTAAGTTACATCCCCATTGGTCTAATTGTGTTCTCATATTGTAGCCTATTAGAATTGCTGTACACTTCAAACTGCATTTTAAAATTTTCTCGTGGAAGAAACCCCACTACCCCCAACAATAATGTCCCTCTAACATCTTGGTTAAAACCCCCGTTAATGCTGGAGTCTGCCATCGTTATAGGCTATGAGTGATTCTACAATTCCCCTACGCTTTTGGCAAAAGCAAGATGTCAATTATCAGTATTTTTTTTCAACTAAATGACCTTGATGTTTACATAGTGTATATATTTAAGTTTCCAAACAAACAAATTGCCAAGCTTAATCTTAAATCATTTGATAAATACTCTAATGAAAGCGAACATTTGCTTGATTATTTTGTCAACAGTGTTATGGACAAATACTATGTCATTTCAAACATACTGTATATACAAATACTACAGAGTTGAAACAACATACGTTTGAAAGTGCTTATGTCCCTTAGCAATAATGTTGTCATTAATCTGTGCAACTGATATAAAAAATGTGATTGTTGAGCTTCATAAGTAGGATTTTATGATTCACTGTGATACAGACTGACACATTTTCAATTATAAATCCCTGTAACGTCTGATTTGAATTTAGTCGCCCTCCTTACACAAGACTTCCTTCTCCAGAGATAATCCCTAGTGTCTATTCATATGATTTTTTCAACACATAAGGGATCAATAGCTCAAAAACACTTTCAAAACAGTCAACCGTGTTAATCAACTGTGTTACGGTCAACAGTGCAGGGGAACAAGTCTGCACATTTTTAGGAGAAAAAAAACAGAGCAGACGAACCCATCTCCCTAGAACACAAATTATTTTGTTTGTTTGTCTGTCAATATGGAGATAAATTGGCAAAAACATACTCCTCCTCCACTGTCATCAGTGTTGCCAGATTGGGCTGGTTCCCGCACAATTGGGCTGCTTAGGATGGCCGTGTGCGGGTAAAAATGGCATTTATCAGAAAAACCCGCCCACTTTTTGCCATAGAAATCAATAGAATTGGGCGGGACTTTGTGCTTCTAGGCGGGTTTTGAACATTTTTTGGGCTGGAAATCATCAGCCTGATCTGGCAACCCTGACTATCATAGCTAATTGTAACACCATTGACGGTAACACCGTTGACATTTCAGCCATTTTTATGGTGTTGTGCTAACTGAGGACCTCAGAAGTTCCACCACAACACCTTAATCAATTCATGTATTTGTATGCTTTATCTGTGTTTTTCTACATGTGATTTCTAATTCAGATTCTTATGAATATGTTGATAACACAGTTGACAGGCAATTTTCCCGCTATGAGAACATGAAAAAGAATGGACTAAATTATGGAAGGATGGAGCTCAAAACTTACCAAAAAGTCTTCCCATATCCTGCCAAAGAGGTTATGACATCACGTGATGTTATTCGTATGGCCTAAGACCAAACCATTACTGATTTATGGAGGGGGTTTCAGACCGTGACACGGTTAACACAGTTTTCGTGGACACATACAGACTGGTAAATTTCATGTATAATGGAAAGGACAGTGGTCTTTCTGACAGTTTTGTCATATTGTGATGATTACTGTGAATCAACATTTGCAATCGTCTTGGGCAAAACAAGTTTCTTTACATGCTAATATGAAGAATGAATCTGACATTTGGAAAACGGGACGGCATGAAAACGCCCAAAACCAGTATTAAATATTCATTCTTGCTGAGGGAAATAATGCCATGTCTACACTTTCTGTATTATATGACAGATAAATGTTTTCTAATGTCCAAAACATCATTGGATGCAGTTAATAGTTAGTGGAATTGGCAAATAAAATCCATGGACTTAAAAGCGCAGTCGATTTGTAGAATCACTCCTATACATAATGTTGGCTCATTAAGTATAATAGTTGATAAATACAGAGTTTGCTGTTCTACATATAATGTGCATGTTAATGGCGTTGGGCCCATGAAATATCGTAGAAGGGGCCCCTGCGAGATGTTTGGCGATCGAAAGGCTTAAGCCATGGGTAGGCCCCCCCCCAGTGTGGTCCTCTGGCATCTCTGTAGTGTGGAAAGAGGATGTGAGAGCTGGTTAATGTCACAAATGGGACAAGATGGGACAGAGAGTGCGTCACCCCTGCAGAAGTGAAAGTGCATGTGCGGACCATGTACCAAAACTGTAGACAGACTTGCACATGCACATACACATGCACAGACCTGCAATTGAAACGCCCAGCCTGTTATGTGGATCTGAAGGGAGATGTGATCTTGCTGTTAGTCCCAGTGATGATCCAGCCTGAAGAAAGCTGCCCCTTTACAGCTGAGGTCTTTGCCTTATATCCACACATTCTGCTAGCTATGGTCCGATACATCTGTGGTTTTCAAAGTGAGGTCCGGGGACCCCTGGAGGGCCGTGAGAGGGCACTAGGGGGGCACAGCAGGTTGGAGGGGAAAGTATTGCAATACAATATATAACTGAATAACTTAATGTAACAAAAATAAAACAAAAACTAGAAATGCACTCAGAGCGTGCAGAGTCAGACCTCCACCAAGAAAGCTGTTTGATAGAACAATGTTACACACAATTTTTTTGTTTTGTTTAAGTCTTCCTGCCTTGTTTTTGTGGACTTAGAAACTGGAATGTCAAAATTCGCCATATCCCACAATGGTGAGGAATCTTTTTTAAAAATCCTGGGTCTGTGTGGCAAAGGTCATGCGGGGCTTGAACTCGCAACCTCACAGCAAAGCTGCGGCATGGCCACACAGGTGCAAAATGACAGTCTGCAAATAGGTATCCCTTACATGAGTTTGTCCATAGGCCTATTCATAACACTGTCATAAATATGATGGTACCATGTGGACTTAAAGGAGCCCTTTGTAGGATGGTGGCCAGAGTCGGTATTGCAACAATGCTGCTCAGTACCTCCGCCAAGGAGGTTACGATAGGCTATCTGATTGTCCAATTTGTGTGTTCGGCCGTATATTTGTGCATTTGTTTGTGTTGCATGTGTGTTTCTCTCCACCAGAGGGCAGAGGTGGTGGTGGTATAGGCCTACTCGTGAAAAAGCTAACATGTGAATGGACAGCATGAATTCTGGAAATGAAGTAGGCTACTTTCACAGTGCACCTTGAAAGGGACACTGTGTGAGATTTTTAGTTGTTTATTTCCAGAATTCATGCTGCCCATTCACTAATGTTACCTTTTTATGAATACTTACCACCATCATCAAATTCTAAGTATTCATTATGACTGGAAAAATTGCACTTTTCATACATGAAAAGGGGGATCTTCTCCATGGTCCGCCATTTTGAATTTCCAAAAGTAGCCATTTATAGCTGCAAAAATGACTGTACTTGGACCATACTAGAAAATATTTGTTTATTACTTAGTAAACTTTCATGTAAATATCAATGAGCAGCATAGTTGCAGTACCTTTTTTGACCATTTCCTGCAAAGTGTCCCTTTAAAACTGGGAGTCAGCTAAAAATCACTGAGCCCCATGAAAGATTACAAATGTAGGGTAGGCCTACAAGCCTGATACGTTGTACCAAAAGTAGCTAAAAGTAGGCCTAGAGGTATCTAGAATGCACTCAGAGAGTGCAGGCCTGCACCATGGAAGCTGTTGGACAGAACATTTGACTACACTCTATTTTTTCAAGTCTTTCTGCCTTGTTCTTGTGGAGTTTGAGGAGTTTTGTAGAGAATTCATGGCTACATCATGCATGTACTTCTACCTTTACTTTTGACTCCTATCATATGCCATCGATTAATGCAGTGTCGGGCCCTACCCATCCTAATCTTTCAGCACCTGGTGAAACCAATCCTTTCCTTCAACAAAAATATAATTGTCCATCTTAATTTAGTCTGCATGAGTAACTAGGCCTACATCTAAACATGTAGACTAAATTAAGATGGAAGACCAGGATGGTTTAAACAGTAGCTCTAGGTCTAATAGGCTAAGATTGTTGTATTTTTGTCAGTGGTTTAGCATACTTAGCTGTATTCTTGAAAAGGTCTTTGGAAAAATAGAGAAGCACATATTGCTATGCTTTTGAAATGTAACAGCGTGATGACATACATCTGAGGAGATAACAAATTCCCTGACCGACTGCATGCACCTGTTACCAAGTTGCAAGGACCAAAGTAGGTCCACGTAGTCACAGGCGAGTCCGCTGGGAGCTTTTATTTTGACATTACACCAGACATCACCCGGAAATAAACATCATTCAACGTGCTGTTGCTGTTGCCAGCGAACGACTGAGCGGACTCGGACATTGAAAGCATGGGTCTCGGGCATTAACTCAACGGCAGAAACAAAACACAAAGAAACCCCCCTTCTTGGGCAGTGGGCGTTTTGGGGTTTGCAGCTAGAGCCAACAGCGTTCCTTTTTAAGCCCATATGTTCAAGGGCGAAGCTCACACGAGCTGGTGGAGATCCGATATCCACATCACGTTACGTTACAGCTAGGACAAAGTCAAGATGGTGCAATTGGCGATTTCTTCTTTTAAGGTGAGTTTTTGATCCACCGTCAACTTTGAACTCATATGGCTTTAAATACCGATGATGGACCAGGAAAATACAACTTAAACGGTATAATGGAATTGGTGGTCAGATTGGTATTCATTTCAGCGCATATTCAGAACATCACGTCATGATAGGGTGGTCCCATTGATTAAAATATTTGCAGTACGCTAACGGTGATTGAGTAGCATCGCTTTAATTTCATCAATGTGCTTTTGAAATCCAAGAAAGGACACATCTCGTCTTATGCCCTGTGGTTCTGTCATAAGCCTTTTGCTCTGGATGCTTAGCCATCCTGAATGGAAGTTACTCCACTAAGTCACTTCTGACAAATAAAATAATGTTCTTTTGCTTTCGTTACTTTGTTTTTTCCTGGTACCGATGCTGATCGCGTCAATGTAACGTAAATGTACTCGTCATGTCTGCGAGAAACCATTGTCAGAATGGGCTTGAGGTCACGCTCTTTTTCAATGACATACCGTGTAGATTTTGCTCGCTGACCTAACGCGGCGCTTTGTCATTGTTGCGAGTGATTGTGACAACTTTCCGCCGCTCGATCTCATTTTTCTACCCACACTTGTGAGGCGGATTAACCCATATCCAGACAGGGATTGTAAAGTGACTGATCGGTGCTGGCGAGTCGCCCCACTGTAAACTGACCCATATTAGCCAGCCAACACGCGAAATATCCTGGCAAGTCACTGGTACAGCTGTCAAATCCGAGCTCAGCGGAAACTGACAGTCCCGTCCAGTCGTGGTCTTTGCACTAGCCGACTCGCTCGTGTTCCTCACGGCACAAGCACATTGACGTGCCGCGCGCGCACACACACACACAAAAACACACACACACACACCGCGACGCTGTTACACCGCACCTTTCAGCTCGGATTGCTTGGTCGCCCCATCCTTCGTCACGATGTCCGCAGATAGCACCCTCGCTCTCTGCCGATTCATCGGGAGGGGAGGGGGGCCGTTTGGCGCTTTAACCTCGTGATGTCAAGAGCGGGTTATACTAGAACTAACACCTGGCAACACTAGAACTTCTAAACCCCAGGGAGGCTGAGGCAAGACGAAGAATGCTTGCTTTTGTATTCGCTTGAATGATTGTGTTACTGTTACTAGTATGCTTTCAACAGAATAGGTCTAATGATGGTAATAGTCGTAGGAATAGCCCAGGAAGGACGGAGCATCCATAACATTCATATGGCCATTGAAGGTTTGTGACAAGCCGTGAGGTGTGTCAACACATTGTTTTAACAGCTGAACTGAAGTAGCCTGTGTTAAGGGTCTTAATAGGGGCCACACACTGGTAGACAAGAGAGGAGAATGGCTCCTCATCAGCAAGCGGGTCACTGCTGGTGTAGCTGTGGTGCTGTTGTGTTCATTAAACGTCCATCCTCACTCAGGAGGCCACAACTTGTGTGCCTTGACACTCAGTTCTACAACCCCCCAGCCCCCCATCCATCCCCAAACAACACTCTCCCTTTCACCCCCACCCCATACCCCCTGCAAGCCAGCCAGTCAGCTCTATGCTGGGGCTGGGGCTGGGGCTGGGGCTGGGGGGGGGGTGCTTGGGTTTGGGATTGTTTTGGCCAGCCATGAGTCTCCGTCATGAATATTAATTATCTGATTGTCTGGCCTACTTAGGCTCCATTCGGGACGAGGCACATTCTTAATTACATCAGAAATCCCCAGGACGGAGCCGTCCGTGCAGAGCAGTGCAGCGCAGAGCAGAGCAGAGCTAAGCAGCTGCATCCAGCCAGCATGGACTGCTGTCAGGTTTGCCTGGGCCCAGGACAAAGTCATCGGAAAGGACCGTGACACCCAATGCATATAATGTAATGAGGACCCCATTTTGGGCCCCCTCTCTCCCTGACCCCGGTGCACGCGACCTGTTTGCATTGCATCCCCCACCCAGAGCAGCTGAACTCATTCCTGAACTCAGTGACCGAGGAGAAACCTCCTGCATGTCTTATGAGCTGAACCCTGTCTCTCCTGCAGCACACTGCTCCATGGCTATTACCCTGGTATCCCCCAGGCAGGTAGAGATAGAAAGAGCCAGTGATGCACTGGTAGTAACATTTATCCCTCCACTGAAATTGTGGTCAGGCATGCTTAATTTCTTAATGCCTTTCTTGCATATCTCTTGATTGATGTAAGCTGCATCCTGTAGGTGGTTAAATGTGTAAGTTGTTTACAAATTGTCACCAAGTACTGTAGGGGTTTGGTAAGTGTTGGGTTGCCCTAAGGTAATCTGTGTATTTTGTGATGTATCATGTATTGTGTGTTGACTGTGTTATTGTAACTGTATTATTGTAACTGTAACTGAGTCTTTGGTAATTGCAGCTCTGGGTAGCTGCTTGTATAGTTTTTTTTTCTGTAGTAGTGGATTGTAGGGCTGCTCGATTATGAGACAAAAATCAATACCACAATTATTTCAGTCAGTACTGATGTCACATTTATTTAGACAATATTTCTTTTAAAGATGAATTATTGTGCTTAACCATTCACAATCCACAATCTCAGCAGTGTGGGGCCATAGAGAAACACACAGTGGTGTTCTGCATGAGTGTTGGGTAGCAAGTCTGCTCTGTGCTCGCAATGGCTCAAGTGGAGGGGAATGTATTGCTTTTACATACCTTTTGGCAGTATGGAGTATAGACAAATGACAAAAATATTGTTTCAACTCAATACTGTATTATGAAATTTGATATTGTGTGACAGCAATATTGATATCACTATAAATTCCATATTGCACAGTCTTGGTGGATTGCATATCATTCATGTGAGCGCAGGCCTGTATCCTGTGTGTGTGTGTGTGCGTGTGCGTGTGTGGGTGCGCGTGGGTGCGCGTGGGTGCGCGTGGGTGCGCGTGGGTGCGCGTGGGTGCGTGTGCGTGTGTGTGTGTGTGAGGTGAGGAAGGACTTGCGGTACCCCCAAC
>NC_085871.1:9415557-9423057 GCF_034702125.1 Engraulis encrasicolus
TTTCCAATGACCAGGGTTTTGGAAAGGGTTGGACAAAACAATGGCACATTGTTGGGTAATGACTTGTCAGGGGTAGCTGAGAAATAGCCAGGCCGTGCCATCCTAGTGACACAACACCTTCAGCGTTGCCACTAGTCAGGTCGAGTCCCACTTTGTCGGGAAGCAAACAACCATTAGCAAACCAAGGGAGGCTTGTCAATCATGCGGTTTGGGAAATGTTAATTGTTAAGCTCTTGGTCAGACCAAGTCTCGAAGAGATTCGAAAGTCGATGATAATCAGGCTAGCTGAGAACTGCATATTGAAATTGGCCGGAATTCTCATTTAAGACCTTTTACTTAGTCCTCTGAAGAGGTAAGCTTAGATTATATCCTATTGTAAATGCCATTTCTAAATGTCTTTTACATGAGTTTCATGTCATGAACAGATATCTTGTAAAGCTTTCCAGCATAATCTTTCTTATCGCGATAGTCACATGTCTCTGCAAGAAAATGATAAATGTCCGCAACGCTGTTGTTCTATGCTTCCAAATTCATTTGCATTTATTTATTTGCAAATGCATTTAATGGCACATCGTTTTGGACGTTTAATAAAGGACTGAGCATCCGAAACATTGTGCCATTAAATATTTGGGAGCATAGAACAATTTTGCGGACATTTATTTTTTCATTTAAGTCTTTTTTTTTCTTCTGTGTGGTCCAGCAGCTGAGTCACTGAAGTGTGGACATTCTTCTGCTTTTTTTCACGTCTCTGCAAGTCATAACTCTAATAACCTCCTCCCGTGTGTGCGTGTGCGTGTGTGTGCGCGTGTGTGTGCGTGTGCGTGTGCGTGTGCGTGTGTGTGCGCGTGTGTGTGCGTGTGTAGGTGTCAAGCTGGTCTGGGTTGTAAATTTTGGCTGGGGTGATGGACGGAGGGGGAGGAGGAGGTGGCCTGTCGTCCGGGCAACAGGATGGGCTGCTCTCGGCCAATAGCGAGTCTTCAGGCGCTCATGCAAAACACCTGAACGATGACACGGTAGGTATCTGAGTTGTGCGTGTGTGTGCGTGTGTGAGAGAGTGATGTACTATATGTAGCATGTCAGCGATGAATGCTGTGTATGCATTGCGGTGCTATTATGTTTATGGTGCTGTAATGTATTTATGTGCCCGTGAGATTAACTGCAGACTGTACTGTGTGTGCGTGTGCGCGTGCGTGTGTGCGTGCGCGTGTGTGTGTGTGTGTGTGCGTGCGTGTGTGTGTGTGTGTGTGCGTGCGTGTGTGTGTGTGTGTGTAGGAGCGTAGCTGCAGTCCCTCAGTGCTGAGCTCGGTGCGGAGCAGCTGGAAGGAGGGGCTCCTGAGCAGGAAGAGGCCCTTTGTAGGCAGATGCTGCCACGCCTGCACACCACAGAGCAAGGTAACACACACACACACACACACACACACACACACACACACACACACACACACACACACACACACACACACACACACACACACACACACACACACACACACACACACAGTCATGGGATGCTGTCACTCCTGCACACCACAGAGCAAGGTAACACACACACACACACACACACACACACACACACACACACACACACACACACACACACACACACACACACACACACACACACACACACTCTCTTTCTCTCTCTCTCTCTCTCTCTCTCTCTCTCTCTCTCTCTCTCTCTCTCTCTCTCTCTCTCTCTCTCTCTCTCTCTCTCTCCCCCCCATAAAAGATTGCACATCAGACAGGATGTGCTCTCCCTTCTTCATCCCATAGGAAGCCCATGCCCCATTTTTTCCTGGGCTATAACATTACACACTCCCCAGTAGAAGTGTGAGTCTACTCCACATCATCATGGCTCAGTGTAATTGCTACAATATAAAGCGCTAGCGTTGCACCATTATAGACTTTTGCCTTGAAGGATTTTCCCTCATCAACGGAAGCTTTTGGTTTTGAACTCTCTCAAATGTTGTTAGATAGCTATTGGAGAACAATTAGACGGAGTATCTCTGTGTAAAAGCCTGTCTCCTTATTTGAAGTAGCGTACCCAGCAGCGTGGCCATCTCTGCAGTAATCAGGGCTTTTTCTGAACGGGGAAATAGGGGCGCTCCACCCTCATACCTCCGTGGGTGCACCCTCATACTTTTATATATATATATATATTTGAGCGCCCCTAGTAAATTTCTCATTCACGGGGGGGGACACCCCCCTTCACCCCCGTAACCTGCCATGATGCTCCCTCATGCCAAAAAATCCTAGAAAAAGCCCTGGTAATGAATGGGGTTTGTAGTGAGCTGCATTTGAAATGCAACTACAGACACTGCCTTTTGTTAGGCTCCTGGGATAATTCAACTTTTGTCCCATTTGACAAAAATAATAATTTTCTTTATTTAAAAAATGCAGTTAGAGCAAGGGTTCATTCATATGTCTCTGTCTCTGTCTCTGTCTCTGTCTCTGTCTCTCTCTCTCTCTCTCTCTCTCTCTCTCTCTCTCTCTCTCTCTCTCTCTCTCTCTCTCTCTCTCTCTCTCTCTCTCTCTCTCTCTCTCTCTCTCTCTCTCTCTCTCTCTCTCTCTCTCTCGCTGTGTGTGCGTGACCTGCCCTGGTTTGCTGATCATTAATTAGTTTGTTATTGGTACACCTTCAGCGTTTGTTTTTTATCGTACAACAAGTGTTTATTTTGCAGGGTGTGTGTGTGTTGTTACAGTGCAGGTTGAAACTACTGTATTGAAATACTGGGCCATTGTGCTGGGCCAATCCTGTCACATGAAGAAAGCAGTGAAAAATAAAAGTGTGTGTGTGTGCGCGGGTGCGTGCGTGCGTGCTATTACAAACGGATAAGTAGCAGAAGTATGCTAAAGCTTCTGTATATAGTAGCTAATGTCGACTTTAGTAGCAGTGCTCTGTTGAAATGCTAATTAAAAGCATTAGGATAAGTAACAGAGCCCTGCTAAAGCTGTGTGTGTGAGTAACTAATTAGTACAGATGAAATGGCATAATAATGCTTAATTATGCTAGCCTGGCTCTCACGCAGACCCGTCGTGCATTTCCGCTCAACTTCGTGAGCTCGCACAAGGGTCTGGAAATCTTACACGAGCCCGAATGGAATCAGAAATTTCACAGCCTGTCCAATCAGAGTCACGGGGCGGGATCGCGGGGCGGGGTATATGCACGACAGTGGTTGAAGAAGTAGGTGATTCAAAAAGACACATGAATTCTCCAATCAGGTTCGAGCTGTTTTGAACGCACCCATGCCTTTCCAGAGCTAAGCGAAGCAAAGTTCCAGCAACCATCGCGTGAGAACCAGATTATATGCATGATATGGTGCGAAATAATGTGTTGCACCATCCATACACCATCCATCCATGGTTTAAGCAGAGACTTTCTATTTGGACATAGAAAATGTTTGGTTTAAACTTGCTCAGCCTTTTTTGCCCTCGACCAGTAGCAAACCAAGGGAGGTGGGTCAACCATGCTGTTTTAGAACATTAGTTGTTATGCTCTAGGTCAGACCAAGTCTCGAAGAGATTTATACTCGATTATAATCAGGCTAGCATTCCCCTGCCTTTTAGCCTTAAAATCTTTATGAGAACAGTAGGCCTACCAACTTACCAGTACATATGCCCTTTATGCATTTATACTGGTATTTCTTCTCTTAAGTTTTTGTTTTTCTCTAAAAAGGGTTTTGATCAAGACTGTGAGATGAAACAGTTGTTGCGTTAACAAGTTGAATATAGGAGTCTAATATACTGTATTTGGTGCCTTTATTAGACAAACTGGTAGAGTTGGACAGGATATGAGTGTGAGGGAGAGATGGGGTATGTAGGAGTGGGATATGACCTAGTCGGGATTCGAACCTGGGTCAAAAGCTGGGCGATAAGACATTATATGTCGTCATTATGGTGATAGAAAAGTGTCTATCGTGCCATTTCTCCTCTGTCATTTCTATCGTGATAAATTCATTTTATCCATTATTACAGCTAATATGCAAGTTTAGTAAGTTTAGTATAATTTAATAACATTTTGTCACTATACACTCTGTTAAAGGGACACTGTGCAGGAAATTTGAAATTTGCCAAATTTGATATTTGCATGAAAGTTTACTAAGTAATAAAATTATTTTTTAGTATGGTCCAAGTAGAGTCATTTTTGCAGCTAAAAATGGCTATTTTTGGAAATTCAAAATGGCGGACCATGGAGAAGATCCCCCTTTTCATGTATGAAAAGTGCAATTTTCCCGGTCATAATGAATACTTAGAATTTGATGGTGGTGGTAAGTATTCATGAAAAAGGTAACATTAGCGAATGGGCAGCATGAATTCTGAAAATAAACGACTAAAAATCTCACACAGTTCTTTTAACTGTACAAAAAAAGAAAAAAAAAATATATTTTTTTTAAAGAAATGTGGTGTTGCCACACGACACAATAAAAAAGAACATTAAGAGAACAACTGCAAACATACGTAATTTGTGGTACATCGTGCTATACTGTATATGGTTATTGTGATCTACAGTACAGTAAACCATATCGTTATGCATGTGTTTTTCCCATATTGCCCAGCAGCACCTAGGTCCCATGGCCAGCCGTTTCTACCACATGTGGTTTGGGTGCATTAGCAGTAGCTCAGTGTACCTCCGCTCTTTATAATGTAATGAGCAATTCCCTGCTGTGGAGCAGTACACCCAGAGAGGCTGACAAGGGGAGACAAAGGCAGTCAGTTGTCCAGGGCCCAGGGTGTTGTGGGGGCCCATAATTGGGTCCTCATTACATTGAATGTATTGATGAGTAGGGGGGGCCTTTTCAGAGGACTTTGTCCTGGGCCCAACCAAAGCTGTCCGCGGCCCTGACTTCATCATTACAGCAGCAGTGGGCAAGTGTGTAGTGCTGATGAGACTGAGCAGGAAGACCGTGCATGCCACGACGAACGCACTGAACATCAGTAGTAGCAAGCACAGTGTTCCCACAGAATATAGAAATCTCCTTTATATAATGAGCAAATCTGTAGACGGTATTCAGCCCCATGGCCCAGTACCCTGCTGTGTAGCAGTGCTGCATTACCCAGTACAACAGCAGTTAGTGTTTCACTGCTGCCGAGCCTTATCCTGCCTCCAAACTCTCTAATCCTCCAACATTATACTGTACTGCGCGCATGGAGACTGTGCATGCAACGACGAATGCAGTAGCATACTGAGACTTTTTCTTTTTTGAAGAATAATAAGCAAATCTCCTCAGTCCTCTTCGTTCGCCAAGTTCCCTGCACAGCTCTCTAGGTCATCCTCAGTACCTACCTACAAGAGCGGGAATGCGTTTTAGTGCTGACGAGCCATCTCCATAATGCGCAAACATTACAGGGGTGCATTTCTGGAAAGCGAAGTTGCTAACTATGTTAGCTACTTTGTTGGTTGCAATGCAATTTCCCATTGGCAATTACCGAAGTTGCTAACTGCTAACAACTTCCCTTTCCAGAAATGCACCCAAGTATTGCTGAGCATGTAAGACCATGTACGCAGCGGCAAATGCACAAACTTCAATTCCCAGCCAATGAGTCAAACAACAAGAAAAGTGTGGTGATGTTCTAGCATGGCATCAGAGATGGGTCCACAATGGGGGGGGGGTTGGTTCTCGCCAGTACCAGAACAGTCATTTCACGGTTTCTCATTGACTGACTCATTGTACTGTTGAGCTTAGAGAACATGCATGCAGCGATGAATGCACAAACTTCAATTCCCATGAGTCAAAGCTGCGCCAAGGGAAGCCTCTGGGGCCAAGAGAGGCCTCTGTGAGGATGTTCTAGCATGGTTTCAGAGATGTTACCACAACAGGGGAAGTGAGCCAGTGGTGGCTCGGGGAGACAGATATCGAACTGTGTTGATGACACACACCGGATTCTTGCCAGTACAGTACACACACACACACACACACACACACACACACACACACACACACAAAACCTTTCTTGTTGGCCCTGTTGGCCGTGTTTGTGTGTGTGTGTGTGTGCGTGCGCGCGCGCGTGTTGCATTTGCTGGTTGTGGGGGCATTTGCACCATGGGTTATTCCTCTTGTGTGCGGAGAAGTACGGATGTGGCTGAAAACAATGTGTGTTTATCATGCTGGTTACCCTACTTACGCTTATGTGTGTGTGTGTTTTCTTCTCTTTCAGGAGAGATACTTCAACGCAAGTATTCCATCTCTTGGACTCCGTAATGTGATCTACATCAATGAAACGCACACAAGGTATCACTACACACACACACACACACACGCACACACGCACACACGCACGCACGCACGCACGCACACACACACACACACACACACACACACACACACACACACACAGGCAGAGTGACGAAGGCATTGATTTATGGCCTTATTGACTGGTTTAAGACACCCGAAGCTGTATTTATCTTTCTAATGCATGGTCCTAATGTACATATCTATACAATACACACTCACACACCGTACAGCCTTAATGTGTGCAGTGATCCCCACTCGGTCTTGGTTCACCTTTCATGGCTCTGCTACATTGCTGATTCTCCTCATTAATATATGCATGCTGTTACTCTGCATAGTATGCAGAAGCCAGTCCGGAAAAAAAACTATTGTAATTCACAGTATCCATGTTGTGACATATGGATATTGCCGTAATAATTCAATTATGGGTCCAGTAAATGGCATTATTTAATCTATTATTTTATCTTCTCAATCATCATGGTGAATTTTGCAACTCTGTAGTATTGGAGTGTCAAGGGGAAGCTTTGGGATCTATTTGAATCTGAACTTAGAATGTGCAGCTGTCCAGAATTCCTACTTGTCAAACACATCTATGTGCATGGACACACGTGGGCACGCACACACACACATAATCTCTCTTCTTCAAACACACTCAGGCAAATACAAACTATTTTACACACGCCCATGCACACAGACTCTCTCTCTCTCTCTCTCTCTCTCTCTCTCTCTCTCTCTCTCTGTCTCTGTCTCTGTCTCTGTCTCTCTCTCTCTCTCTCTCTCTCTCTCTCTCTCTCTCTCTCTCTCTCTCATTCAGATATATGCACATAGACACACTTTCAAATACACATTCATTGATGAAGACGCACAACGCTGAGCCCAGACAGTCTCATTCATACTAAATGCAAATACACACTTTCTCTCTTTCATGTACACAGACCCTTCCCCCTCTCTCTCTCTCTGTCATTGACGCCCGTCTGTCCACATACACACACCCTCTGGCAGGTGAGGCAGTGGAAAGCGGAGGGGGATGAATTAGTAATCACCTGGGGCCCCGTAGCAGCCAGACACCAAGCCCGGAGATCAGATGGCCCACAGCACACGCATACACACACACACAGACACTATGCATGCACACACGCACACACACACAGACACACACACACACACTATGCATGCAGTAGACACACACACATGCACACGTTGCATACACACACACACACACACACACACACACACACACACACACACGTTGCATACACACACACACACA
>NC_085871.1:9428057-9438057 GCF_034702125.1 Engraulis encrasicolus
GTGTTCCGTTTTTCACAACAATGTCAGCTCATGGAGCCTTTGACGCACACAGAACGCCATTGCCATAGTTCCAATTATTCCAGGAAGTGGTTCTAGAAGACAGGAAGTGTGGTAAAGGTAAATGTAATTCATTTTAGCTAATTTTTACTTAAGCTTTGCTTGTTATGTAGTGGTTCTGTGTTCTCTTGCAAACAGAAATGCCGCTGCCTAGAATTGTTTGAATCTATGTGACTCATGTCACCAACTGACTTCCTGTAGCCTGGTTGTCACAGCACTGAATTCCATGGCTCTGGTCTGGTGCTGGTGTCAGTTGCATTCGGATTGGTCTGTACTATTTTCCTGGTCTATTTTGATTGGTCCGTGTTGTTTTCCTGGTCTATTTTGATTGGTCCGTGTTATTTTCCTGGTCTATTTTGAATTGGTCCGTGCTGTTTTCATGGTCTATTTTGATTGGTCCGTGTTGTTTTCCTGGTCTATTTTGAATTGGTCCGTGCTGTTTTCATGGTCTATTTTGAATTGGTCCGTGCTGTTTTCATGGTCTATTTTGATTGGTCCGTGTTGTTTTCCTGGTCTATTTTGAATTGGTCCGTGCTGTTTTCATGGTCTATTTTGATTGGTCCGTGTTGTTTTCCTGGTCCATTTTGATTGGTCCGTGCTGTTTTCATGGTCTATTTTGATTGGTCTGTGCTGTTTTCCTGCTCTGTTTTGATTGGCCGGTGCTTGTGTTCCAGGCTGACGGGCTGGGTGCTGCTGAAGCTCTTCAATGGCTTCTTCTGGAGTATCCAGATCCACAAGGGCCAGCTGGAGATGGTCAAGAGGGCTGCAGAGGTAGGACTGCATCTCCCATCGTGCCTCAAGCCAGGCTCAATCTACACCACTATCGGCCCGATTCTCAACTGACCCCCAATTCTGTGGTTGTTGTTGCTGTGTGTGTCGTGTGTTGTGTGTGTGTGTCGTGGGTCTGTGTGTGTGTGTGTGTCGTGGGTCTGTGTGTGTGTGTGTGTGTCGTATAGAACAACGTGCCGCTGGTGTTCCTGCCGGTCCACAAGTCCCATATTGACTACCTGCTCATCACCTTCATCCTCTTCTGCCACAACATCAAAGCCCCACACATCGCCGCCGGCAACAACCTCAACATTCCCATCTTCAGGTGAGAGTCAAGCCGTGTGCGTGTGTGTGTGTGAGATATTATGTGTGTGTATTTTTGTCTCGTTTGTCTCGTCTGTCTGTCTGCCAGTTTGTGTCAGTGGAGGAAAATAACTTGATACTAGCTTGTTAAATGTGAACTTTAACCTTTGACAGTACATAATAAGAATTACTGCCATTCAATAGTAAATTATAGTGTGTTGTCCAATTTCATGACGAGAACTCACTGTCTAAGTGTGTGTGTGTGAACGTGTGTGTGTGTGTGTGCGTGTGTTTGTTCAGCACTCTGATCCGTAAGCTGGGTGGCTTCTTCATCCGACGGCGTCTGGACGAGACCTCAGATGGGAAGAAGGACGTGCTGTACCGCTCCCTACTGCACGCCGTAAGACACACACACACACACGCACCAGGGTTTCCCCCAGGATTTTCTTGAAGGCGCGGTGGCAGGACCCCGCCAACCAAGGAGACCCCCTGGGGGGCCCGGCCCCCAGGTTGGGAACCAATGATGTATCACACCAATGTGTTACAATAGTCTTACAGTTGATCTGGCTGCTGCCTAGGACCCAAACTCTCTCCTTAATAATGTAACCAGAGATGCAAAGACTGTGCCTTCTGTAAAAACATTTTTTCCCCAGGAGTGTAACCGTATCACAGTTTCCTGTAAATAACTGCATTCACACCTACAAAAACACACTAATAGCCTACTGCAGTAGGCCTAATAATAATGCAGGCATATGCTACTGCACTGAAACCGCAGGTTTCTTTATATTGCAGTAGGCCTACAGTTTTAATGAGGCCTACAAATGATGTTTAATGAAACAAAAAGGCACAAAATAAGATGAATGAAAAACAGGAATGAATAGGCTATTTGGATATTTAACATAGGCTAGCCTAATCAAAAGCACACCATAGCCAGTTATTTCAGGCCTACATTTAAATGTTGCATGTTGACTGTGAAAATGTATTATATCTCTCATATTTCAGTGTTTTCAATGGTAGATGTTCAGCCCAAAAGCCCAATTCAATAGCTACTGAAGCCTACAGTCCCTGTTGCCGCGGCGCTTCAAGGGTTAATTTAAAACGCATGTGGATAACAGCGAAAGGGACGCCTCTCTACTAGACCGCTGGAAGGACGTGCAAGGATACCGTTATTTTATGTTAAATGAACAACAGATTTTGAGAGACACAGCGTTTTGCTTTGTGCACGGACACAAGGGGGAATAATAGGATTTTTGGATGACACGTGTCTGCACTGCAGAAGCTATAACAGAATTAAGCAGGACAGTCGGAACGAGTGAACACGTTTAATTGAACGGTTATTTTCAAAGATGATGAAGCATATGGACATCATTTTGTCATATCAAGACCCACATATGTAGCCTATTATCATTTAACGTAGCCTAAACGCTGTGGCAGCACGCTGATTTTTCTTTCTTTAAACTTTGACGCTATGTGTCGTTTGTTGCGGTTCTCCCCTTTTAATAACTCAAGAGACGCAGAGAGCTTAGGCTTATAACAACTTCGAGATTGGAACAATACGAAGTGGGCACGCATGGTTAACAGTTCTCTCGGTCAGAATTGGATGATGTTTCTTAGCGCACGTAACATGATGGCAGATCAAGGAACTTTACGCAGTATCAATGGCTAAAAAGCAGCATATTGCCTGTCTTTGGTAGAAAATTCCTCCTGCTTTACATCAGGTCTTAAGTAAATGGAGGAAATCAAACAGTTCTTTGCTTTTAATTGTGAACTAGTTTTACAGTGATGGCTTTTAGCAAACACAAATTATAGGCTACTTTTGGACATAACTCATGCCATCGCGTGCCGCCCAAGGTGCCATTTCCGACCCTTAAACTTTGAACGCGTTTGTTGCAGTTCTCACTTTTAATTTTATAATAAATCACGACTATCACTGCTTAGTCACGCAGAGAGCTTAGGCTTATAACAACTTCGACATTTGGAACTACCCGAAGTGGGCACGCATGGTTAACAGTTCTCTCGGTCAGATTTGGATGATGTTTCTTAGCGCACGTAACATGATGGCAGATCAAGGAACTTTACGCAGTAGGCCTAGCTCAATAAAAAGCGGCATATTTCCTTTCTATTTGCTTTTAATTGTGAACTATTTTTACAGTGATGGCTTTTAGCAAACACAAATTATATGCTACTTTTGGACATAACTCATGCCGTCGCGTGCCACCTAAGGTGCAATTTCCGACCCTGTATAGCGCTGGGAGATATCTGAAATCTAACGCAGAGCTCACAGAGATGACTTAAAACCGTCAAAAATCCACGGAAAAGTGTCAAGTTTGGCAGAAGGGCCATAGCCCACTGACATTGATCTGTCTTTATTGTACAAATAAATACAGACAGGACGCCGTTACTCTGTAAGCGGTCCAAAATCATAGCGTAACGGGCCGTAGCCCAACGCAAGTTTGCACTTGTTAGAACCCTGACAGGACTCCGAATTTTTCCGAGGGGTGGCGGGGCATAGCGAAGGCGTGGCGGGGTAGAAAGACACACACACACACACTTGATGGCAGTGGGGTAGAAAGAGATTTGGAGCCCAGAGGTTCTACATTTCACGCTCCTGCACCTCAGCCAACACACACACACACACACTCTCACACACACACTATCTCTATTTCCGCTACTTTCACACACTATCTCTCTCTCTCCCGCGCACACACTCCCACGTGCACACACACACACACACACACACTCTATCTCTCTCTCTCTCTCTCTCTCTCTCTCTCTCTCTCTCTCTCTCTCTCTCTCTCTCTCTCTCTCTCTCTCTCTCTCTGCTACTTTCACACTCTCTATCTCTCTCTCTCACTCACCGACAAACACACTCAAACAGGCCAGTGTCCTTGGTAGCCTTTTGAGCATGCTGCCAGACCTGTTCAAATGGAGTCAAGTCCAGTTCTACAGAAACCCAGAAAGAGATGATTCCACCAGTCTGGTGAGACTGCATACCGTAACATATACCCTGAAGTCCACCAATGACACTGAGGTACCATGTTTCCCCCTGAGGCTTATATCTATGTGACGAGGAAGAGATGGATTGAGGACTCTGAGGACTCTCAGGCGTGTCGAAACGTCACTTTGTGCACCAAAAAATAAAAAAACCTCTAAAGTATGCTGAGTGCTCCGGTCATCCCTGGGTCGCGTCACTGAGAAATAGCCCAGTCTGTCTTCAAGAGATGGATTGTGTTTATTTAACGCTCTACCCAAGGCACCTGGTATGGAATGTGTGACATTCCCTCACACACACACACACACACACAGCCATTTGCGTTTGGACCTGTGTGTGTTGTGTGTTGTGTGTGTGTGTGTGCGCGTGCGTGCCTGCTTGCGTTCACGTGCACCTGCCTGCATACGCGTGTTCACAGGATAACATGGTTGTATTTATTTGTGTGTACTGTTATTATTATTACATTACAATTTCACTTAGCTGACGCTTTCATTTGTTCAAAGCGACTTACAACTATTATTTTTCAGGGTATTGGTTACAGTCCCTGGAGCAATGTGGGGTTAGGTGCCTTGCTCAAGGGCACTTCAGCCATGGATGGAGATGTAGGGAGAGGTCAGGGGGGATTCGAACCTGCAACCCCTAGATTGAAAGACCAACTCTAACCGCTAGGCCACGGCTGCCCACTGTACGTGTGTGCATATTGTAATGTGCGTCTCTTTCCCTCTCTCTCTCTCTCTCTCTCTCTCTCTCTCTCTCTCTCTCTCTCTCTCTCTCTCTCTCTCTCTCTCCCTCTCTCTCCCTCTCTCTCCCTCCCTTTCTCTCTCCCCCTCCCTCTCTCTCCCTCTCTCTCCCTCCCTTTCTCTCTCCCCCTCCCTCCCTTTCTCTCTCCCGCTCTCTCTCTCTCTCTCTCTCTCCCTCCCTCCCCCCTATCTCTCTCTCTCTCTCTCTCTCTCTCTCTCTCTCTCCCCCTCCCTCTCTCTCTCTCCCCCTCCCTCTCTCTCTCTCCCCCTCTCTCTCTCTCTCTTGACAGTACACAGAGGAGTTGCTTCGTCAGCAGCAGTTCCTGGAGGTGTACCTGGAGGGCACGCGCTCCCGTAGCGGCAAGCCGTCTCCCGCCCGCGCCGGAATGCTGTCCATCGTCGTGGATACGCTCTGCACCAGCAACATCCCCGACGTGCTCATCGTGCCCGTGGGGATCTCCTACGACCGCATCATCGAAGGAAACTACAACAGCGAACAACTGGTATAGCATACACACACGGGCATAACTCGTAATACACACACACACACACACACAGGCACAGGCACACATATAAAACACACAATGGTGCCTGTGGGCATACCATATAAATCATCATCGAAGGACACCACACACACACGCACGCACACGCACACACACACACACACACACACACACACACACACACACACACACACACACACACACACACACACACACACACACACACACACCAACATCTTGCTTGTGCCTTTGGGCACCTTAAAAGACCGCAAGTACAGCGAGCACAAGCGTACAATGCACTACACTCAAAACACCCGTGCTGCTCAACCATGCTCAAAACTCGGCCTGATTTGATTTTGATCAGGTATGATTTTACTCCATAGTGATGTCACCTCTCTCTGTTGCTTAACGCGGCGGAAAGACAGACACAGAGACAGAGTGAGCAGCGAGCATAAACAAGCCTCATTCCAAGTCCTTACTTGGACCTGCTCAAAACAGGACTAGGCATGGCTATGATTTAATTGCATTGTAATGTGACCTTTCTTCTCTCTGTCTCTGTTTTGCTGTCTCTGTCTCCCCCCCCCCTCTGTCTCTCTCTCTCTCTCAGGGTAAGCCCAAGAAGAATGAGAGTCTGTGGGGCGTGGCCTGTGGGGTGTTCAGAATGCTGAGGAAGAACTACGGGTGCGTCCGTGTGGACTTCACCCAGCCCTTCTCTCTCAAAGTAAGTGTGTGTCTGTGTGTCTGTGTGTGCCTTTGTGACTGTGTGTGTTTCTGTGTCTTTGTGACTGTGTGTGACGTATAGCTATTTGCCATTATGTAGTAAGAGGGTGTGTTTGTTGTTATTGTTCTTGTGCAGTAGGATGTGTGGGCATTTTGTTTCTCTTGTTAAGTCAACTGTCTGAACTGGTTTACCCTTTAAAGTGGCTGACGTGTGTTTGTCGTCATACGTTTTCTCTCCCCCGCAGGAGTATCTTGGTACTCAGCGATGTCGTCACCTGCCGGCTCCCCTCACCCTAGAGCAGATCCTCCTGCCCACCATCATCGATGCCCAGTACGTACCCTACACTATATAAACAACAATACTGAATCAAACCAAGATATCGCAAAATAATATAAACACTATATTCAGTCTACATATTCCCATCATTGATACCCAGTACGTACCCTACACAATATAAACACTATATTCAGTAATATACATATTCCCATCATCCCTGCCCAGTACGCACCCTACACAATATAAACACTATATTCAGTAATATACATATTCCCATCATCCCTGCCCAGTACGCACCCTACACAATATAAACACTATATTCAGTAATATACATATTCCCATCATCCCTGCCCAGTACGCACCCTACACAATATAAACACTATATTCAGTAATATACATATTCCCATCATCCCTGCCCAGTACGCACCCTACACAATATAAACACTATATTCAGTAATATACATATTCCCATCATCCCTGCCCAGTACGCACCCTACACAATATAAACACTATATTCAGTAATATACATATTCCCATCATCCCTGCCCAGTACGCACCCTACACAATATAAACACTATATTCAGTAATATACATATTCCCATCATCCCTGCCCAGTACGCACCCTACACAATATAAACACTATATTCAGTAATATACATATTCCCATCATCCCTGCCCAGTACGCACCCTACACAATATAAACACTATATTCAGTAATATACATATTCCCATCATCCATGCCCCGTACGCACCCTACACAATATAAACACTATATTCAGTACTATACATATTCCCATCATTGATGCCCAGTACGTACTCTACACTATATTCAGTAATATACATATTCCCATCATCCATGCCCAGTACGCACCCTACACAATAAGCACTATATTCAGTCTACATATTCCCATCATTGATGCCCAGTACGTACCCTACACAATATAAACTATACTGTATTCAGTCTACATATTCCCATCATCGATGCCCAGTATGCACTCTACACTACATTTCACCATCCACCCAGTATGTACTGTACCGTATAGACATGTACGCAATGTTATCATCGATGACCAGTATGTAGCCTACTCTACACAATAGAAATGCGCACTGTGTATTTATCAACATTGATGCCCAATATGCATCAACCACATAGAAATAGCAATTGCAATAGGATTTGTATAGCACATTATCATAGTTGTCATGCAATGTGCTAAAGAGAAAAAACTGAGAAAAGAGAGGAAAAAATATTGTAGAAAATATTATAGAAAGTAGATAACTAGCTATGACCAAAGGCAGATGGAAATAAAGCTGCTTTTAATTTCTTCACCATCATTGATGCCCAATATGCACCACTCGCCAGATAGATATACTGTTTATATCACCAACACCGTACGTAGTGTACGCCAAAGACGTGTATACATGGCCCCATCATCAATGAACCAGTACGTACCGAACACCATACTGTACCCGACATACCCACTTCCTCCTTGACTTCCTGTCTCACTTCTCATATCTTTCACTTCCTGTGTGCCCTGCGGCTGCTGTGGTGTGGACTCTGTGCAGAGCCACACACACACACACACACACACACACACACACACACACACACACACACACACACACACACACACACACACACACACACACATTAACACACACACACACATTAACACACACACACACATGGTTGCTGCTGTTTTGGGCTTCACGCTCTTAAACAAACCTCAGCTTTACCACACATTACCTGACAGATGGAGTTCCCCACGCCCACATGGACAAACCACTGTGGCAATAAACATCAGCTGACACATTGTATAGACACGCGCACGCACACACACACACACACACACACACACACACACACACACACACACACACACACACACACACACACACACACACACACACACTGTAACACTCTTCAGTCCTTACGAATGTCAGCTTCTTCTCTTTTCCAGTGAGAATGGACATGACCTCCTAGCAGATTTAACCAGCATTTGGTTTGTGACGTTCTGTTCTATTGGTTTAATCACTTGGTTGCTTGGTTGGTTACACAGTAATTGAGTCAGGGGGTCTAATCCGATCTGGGAGCCCATGCCTTGGACGATACGATGCACTACACTAATGATACTCTCCTATTTCACCTTTCCTGGTGTCACTGTATCAGATATTCAAGCAGGAATCAAGCTTTATGAAGAATTAAAGGCAGTTAATTCTGAATTGAATGTCTCATGTAAACGTAGCAAATGACTGGGTTTTACCGCACATGTGGGCTTCTGGACTGTAGCTATGTCAGTAAATGGGGAATCACGGTAAATGCAAAAGATCACAGTTCTGACTGATGAGACTTCATGGCACTTGTGTCAATCATGGTGGTGGTGTTCAACCTGAAAACAAAGCAGGACACTGAATGGTGATGATTGCGATGATCTTGATTGAAATTGTGGTGAACCTGCAAATGATGAGCGTAAAGATAATGTCTGACGAGCAAAATGTTATCGGTGACCTTAATGATGACGGTATTGGCGTTGACTACTCCAGGCCAGACGAGTCGCTGTTTCGAGAGGAAGAGCAGCCAGTGTCCAGAGACCTGCAGGACGAGGGCTGGAGGCGGCAGGTGATTGCCAACCTGGCCAGGCACGTCCTCTACAGTGAGTACTGTCAAACTACACTACCTATCAGCCACCTGTGTCCCCTAGCCAAACACACCCATCACTACTATGCCCACTGCAGTCACTAGGTGCATTCGAGATGTGTCAACGCATGCATGCGCATTTAGACAGCAATGCACCCTGGATGGAAAATGCTGCATGACGGTTAGATTTCCTGTCAAACTTCGAAATTTCGTCGACGTTGCGTTGACGAGGTGACATGTCACATGGTGTAAAACTATCGCGGGATGAATGCGGCTGCAGTCAGATCTTGCAACCTCTGCAGTTGCTTATCCCCTTCAACGCTCGTCGGCGGACTGCCTCCGAGGTCACGCGCCCATGAACTGGTTGGTCAACAACTCACTCACGTGTGTATATGTGTCTTGTCTCACACCTCTACACAAGTTTGCGCAGGTCCCCACTTCAGCTCCTCCTCACTGCCTGTCCCCCCACTCCTCACACGTGGTGTGTTAGTAGAGCAAACCGGTGCGAGCTCATCGTCTCGTTCATATTTGTGGCCGACTGCAAATGCGCTGTATTTAATAACACCCACATCGTGACAACAAGTTCTCGCTCACATGGTTCCGTCAACGTTGGTCGACAGCAACAAAGTCGTATGGGCTTACTGTTGTGGCAGGTGATTGCCAACCCGGCCAGGCAAAGCCTCTATAGGGAGGAGTACAGAACTACATTACCCATCAGCCACCTCTGTCCCCTACCCAAATGCCCACAAGTAAAGCCTCACCTGTATAACTGTACGTTGGCTAGCTCCTGATCCCTTCCCATCCCCCCCATTACCAACATCTCTTTTGTCTACTATCAGAAAGAGATCAGGAAGCAACAAGCACAGTCACTTGTGCTCTTGCAGGAAGAATCGTAGATTTGTGTGTGACTTCAAGTCCGGTTTATGCTCAGAAACCAAATTGTCTGCACAGTGCTGCAGACAGCCCCGTAGAGATTTCGCCCCCCTCCACAGACACTTGGTGTGT
>NC_085871.1:9443057-9460557 GCF_034702125.1 Engraulis encrasicolus
GAGAGGAGGAGGGAGAACGCTACCTAAAGGTACATCACACACACACACACACACACACACACACACACACACACACACACACACACACACACACACACACACACACACACACAGTGGCGTAACAACTCGGTCACGGGCCCCGGTGCGAGTATCCAGCACGGGCCCTCGGAGGTTGTGCTAATTTTAGGATATTTTATCTAGCCATTACGGTGAAAGGGTGGGCTATTTTCTTTGCAATTGCAATAGCATGGTGAATGCTGCAACGATGTGTACATTTCCATCATAGAGTATTTAAGTTATCTCTCCCCCCCAAAAAACAACAGGACAAACGCAAAGAAAGGCTTTCGGAATATGTGTCTAGAGACCGGTTGAGACAGGGACAGTGGGCTGGAGACAGTATAGTGTGTGCGTGTGTGCTTGCCAGCGCACACTGCCTGCTGACAGCAGGCTACACAGACGAGGGAGACAACCCTGCTGATCTTAAGCACCCCAGTTTAAACTTCATAAAAAATAACACTAAGGACTTAAAAGATAGATAGCACAATCAACAGGATATGCCTTCATAATGATTTCAATCTTCCACTACCCCACATACACAAGGTGCCATTGCAAAGTAGTTTTGCGTCCTTTGGCATCATCAAATAATGGCGCAATATGCAATGCTGGTTATGGAAGATGGTCCCGGCTACCATAAACATGGGAAAAGATGGAGACGGTGCATGGATGGATACACAACATCCAAGACAACCATGACAACACATTGGTGACAGCCCACCAGTAAAACATACACAGATAGAGCTCTACACACGCACACAGAATCGTGATTTCTTTCTCCCCTCCACTAGCTTACGACTCGAGAGTCCACTTTGTAACATAGCCAAGCTAACAGAAGAACTTAACTTATATTATGCTAACAGGAGAAACGCTAGATGATCAAATACATGGAGTGGGGATGCTGTTAACAAGTCAGCACAACTAGTTGTCAATTGGAGAACACACAACTAAGTTATAACGCTGGGAATAACTACAGCAATACCGCTGTCACAGATTACAAACTAGAATGGACACCGTTAAAAATGTGCCTCGTCTCTTTCGTTTAGCCAGACCCTGCCGAACCCAGACTACTGGACTAGAAATGCCAAATGTGACAACAATTGGAAAATAGGCTACCTGAAGTAGATGAGTGATATGAAATCAATATAATGTCACGGCGGACATTATTACATGTATAGGGAAACCTGTCCTTACCTTCTTCGTAGCGTCTTTGAAATCTTCTTAGATAATATCCAAGGAGGTCTAATATCCATAGGATGTTCTTGCTAGCCAGTAGCCATCTCTATTCTTGGCGAATGAAGTGACTAAACTCATTTTATATACGCATACTACTACAACATAGATAAGATGAGAACAAAAGGCCACGTTCGACTGACCAGCATGCATTTAATTTGAATTGGTAAGGGAATCAATCATGTGGTAATTCCAAACAGAACGTTACCACTGGCGACTCGCGCTCCCTGTTTACATACAGCCAATGATGGTGTATGAAAATATATATCCCACAATTCCTGGCCGCAATGTAAAAAATAAAATGCACAAATATAGCGTTCATGTGTTACCTTTATTGCTATTTGAAACATTTGTCTGAACAATTTCACTGCCCATGTAATGACCTGTAGCAATATAGTAACTAAAAGTGCCAATTTGCAATTGATTTAATGCTCTAAATTCCCACCGTCTTGTGGGAGTCTGACAGATAGTGGGGGTCTATAGATAGTGTCTGGACAAGTTATGAAAGCGCACAGGTTACTTTGCGTATCCATTCTTCGACTCGTAATTAACGAGTAAAGGACTACAGGGGGGGCCGCGAACCACTTTGGAGTGCCCGTTCGCGGGCCCCTCAGTGGTCGCGGGCCCAGGTGCGACTGCACCTGCTGCACCTGCTATAGTTACGCCACTGCGCACACACACACACACACACACACACACACACACACACACACACACACACACACCCCAATTCTGCCATGTGTGTGTGTTTGGTGCAGGTGAGCACGGCGGCGGAGCAGCAGGAGTTCTTCCTGTTCCTGCAGCAGCTGCTGTCCCCGGTGCTGGAGGCCTACAGCGGGGCGGCCATCTTCATCCACAGCCTGGCACAGCCCGTCACCGAGAGCCACTACACACACATGCTCTTCAAGTACCTGCTCGCACGCGCAGAGAAGGGCATCGCTGTCTACGGTGAGTACACACACACACACACACACACACACACACACACACACACACACACACACACACACACACACACACACACACACACACACACAAGGGCATCACTGTATATGGTATATACACACACACGCACGCACGCGCGCACACACACACACACACACACACACACACACACACACACACACACAAAGACGGGCAGATACATAGAGCCACTACACACACAATCAGTGCAAATGCATGCACACACATTCACAGACCAACACTCACATTCACTCATGTGTATGTGTCAAGTCTTCTTTCTGAGTATATTTTTTTGTATGTTTTTTGTTGCAGGGGAGAGTGCAACACATTACCTAGTGAAGAACACAATCAAGACTTTTAAGGAGCTTGGGGTAAGACACACACACACACAGACACACAGACACACAGACACACACACGCACACACAAACTCACCGTACACATGTGACTACACAAACACGACACACACACAACAAATTGAAACATGGTCCATTGAATTCCTCTGAATGCACTCGGAACCAGAGGGCTGCATTCTAGAATTACGGATCTGCAGACTGATGCTTTTGTGTTCTGTTGGTGCTGTAATTAGTGACTGACATCCAAGCTGCTGCTGCTACAGCCACTGCTCTGATGTCACCGCTGACGAGTCACGTTACAAGTCACATTACAAGTCACCAGGGAATCCAGTAGGGCTGCTCGATAATGAGACAAATCAATATCACGATTATTTCAGTCAATATTGATGTCACGTTTTTTTTTTTTTAGACGATATTTCTTTTAAAGACAAATAGTTGTGCTGAGTAATTCACAATCTTCCCTCCTTTCAGCAGCGTGAGTGGAGGGCCATAGAGAAACACACAGTGGTGTTCTGCATGAGTGTTGGGTAGCAAGTCTGCTCTGTGCTCGCAATGGCTCAAGTGGAGGGGAATGTATTGCGCTTAGCGTAACCTACCTTTTGGCATATAGATATATGATAAAAATATTATTTCAACTCGATATTATGAAATTTGATATTGTTTGACAGCAATATTGATATCACAATATAAATGTGATATATTGTACAGCCCTAGAATCTATGTTTTGGCTTTAGAGCTTTGGCAGAGATTGCTGGATTTTGGTTTGTCTGTCTTGATATACATAGTTTTTTTGTTGGTGTGTCTCCTGTCCGTGTTTAGAAATGGAATTGTATTTTATGTGTAATTTTTGTCCACATTTCAAGTCACTGGGGAATCTATTGTGTCTATCGAGGATTGGCAGGGATTTCTGGATTTTCTTTGTCTCTGTTGATGAAGTTTGGTAGTGTGTTTAAATTTATGTAAGAAAGGAGTCGCACACTGGAGCTGAATGCAGTATCAAAAACTGTATTAAACAAAGCCGAAAAAAGTAAATAAAACCGACAGACAGGGGACAAACGTTTCGGTCTAGCCCATCACCAGTGTTCCCAAACTGGATTCAGCATTCTGCATTCAGCTCCAGTGTGCGACTCCTTACTTTTCATTATACTGCTCTTGGAATTACGCACCGAGCAATAGGCTCAGGATAAGACATTGGCATGGACGCCACCCCACCATTACTAAATTTATACAACTTAAATATACTATTTTATGAGAAAATATAGTATTTTTTAGTTTTGGTTTTGGGGAAAATATTGAAGTACAATAACCGTAAATAACTGTATTTACACTCATTTTACCCATTTTTCCACCTCTCTTCTGTGCGTGCGTGCGTGCGTGCGTGCGTGCGTGCGTGTGTGTTCACCAGGTGCTAAAGGAGAGGCGTGAGAATAAGGTGGTCTACCTGGAGCTGAGCAGCACCTTCCTACCTCAGGCCAACCGCAACAAACTACTGCATTATATCCAGGGCTTCAGCCTGCTCTAGACACACCATCACACACACTCACACACACACACACACACACACACACACACACACACACACACACACACACACACACACACACACACACACACACACACACACACACACACACACACACACACACACACACACACAGAAATCACGACAGCCCGCACACACACACACACACACACAGAAATCACGACAGCCCACACACACACATGCGCACACACGCACACAGAAATCATGACAACACGCACACACGCACACACTCACACAGCCACAAAACAGCACAGCACAGGAGCTGAATCAAATTGCTGCACTACGTACAGGACTTCTAATCTGCTGTAGAAACGCGCACACAACTGAACAGGCATTACACACAAATGCTCTCGTATCACATACACACACTCACACAAATATTCGAACAATACACTTGCTTCACACAAACGTACACTCACAAAAACATTCGAACAACATGTTGGTTACGTTAGGTTTTGGTCTGTCGTAGACACGTGCACACAGAGACAGAACAAACGCTGCAGAGACACATGCTGTACATGAACAGTGAACGCGTATGATAAACACACACACACACACACACACACACACACACACACACACACACACACACACACACACACACACACACACACGTGGACGCACACTTGGACATGGACTTCTCCCCCCTCCTGTTAAAAGGGCTTGAACTGGCTTCCCTTATTGGACAAGGGCCTACTGTGAAGAAGCTAACCTGGACGTGCCTTCACACACACACACACACACACACACACACACACACACACACACACACACACACACACACGGTTAAACCAGCAGATAACACACATATGCACACACACACACATGCACACACACAACTACAACCATAGCCTTTCAGTTTGTCTGTGGCATTTCATATATGTGTGGGTGTGGGTGTGGGTGTGTGTTGTTCTCTTGTGGGGGGGTGGATTGTACCCTACGCCTCTTCATGAAATTAGAGGTACCATACTTCTCCTCTCATCAGTATAAATGTCCAGCGTAAGAATGTTCATTTATTTAACTAGATTGCCCGCACTCAAGAATAGATACAGTTCATAGCCCCCCACCCCACCCCCAATACCCTAACTCTGTAACAAGAATAACTACCCAAACTGAAGGTACCCGCGCCCCCCTTCCCCCCACCCTGCCTCCTGCATAGTCATGGGCATTTTAACTCTCAACTGTAAACCTGTAGAGAGTTTTGAATTGTTATGAAATGTATGTATAATATATATATACGAATGTATAAAAAAATGATTTTCTTAAACTATGTGAATAGAAATAGGGTTTGAGACGTTCCCAGTGTTTACTTTGAGTTTGTGTTCTCACAGTATCCGAGTTACCTGTCTTACGGATCACGCAAGTTTGTCTTTAGCCCTTCACACCTGTTCAGTTCCGTTGCCGCGACTGTACGGCTTAGTTTTTTTTGTTTATGTTTGTGTTTTACTATTTGTTTGCATGATTGTAAAATAGATTCAATCAGGTCACATGGCTGGTCATGTGACATGTGAGTGTTCACAAATGGGAGGGGAAAAATAAATGAGAGTTCTGAGTGTGAATAGTAACCAGGTGCAAGGCTCTCTCCGCTTAGCTGATGTAGCTCCAGTTTGTTAGCGTCTCAAGTGTTCAGTAGACTGTGGGGAGACATTTTTAACTGTGTGTTTAGCTGATATTTACCTTTTGAGTTTGGGATATGCCTGCCCAGCTGTGTTGCTGTCTCATTTTCTAGCTTTGAGCAAGGCCAGTGTACTGTAACAATTATGGCCGCTAATACAGTACTTATTCATAGTTACATTTCACTTAACCACCGGTGAATAGAAATCTTTTGGGTTTTTTTTGTTTGATGATGCTAACAGCTCATATAGCATTAGCCCGTAACATTACGTTTAAGTAAGCTAACAACAATATCTAAAACAAAAAGTTAAAACAAATCTCTCTCAAAATGTTCAACGCTTGATCGCGGACTAATCTTGTGTTTGGCGAAATGCTGAAAGTTGTTAATATTTTTGTGAGACTAACACATCAACAGTCAATTAACTTGATATACTTGACTGTAGATAATCTAGCTTTCTAATTGGCTAGCATTGACATCTGGCTGTCTCTGACATTGTTTCGTTACTTTAGCAGAGGTTTTAAACTGTACAGTGTCCATTTCTTTTTAATATTTCATAATCATTAAAAATAGCTGAACTTGCAATCTGTCAATTTATATGCAAATCACTATTAACTATGTTTTCTATCTTTCTGGAAATTGGACATAAATGGTCTGTCACATTTTTAGTTGGCTCAAGTAAAGGCAGAATTAATTGTTGGATAAATGGTTGATTCAGAAATGCTTACCTACATTCTTCCTCACCATTTTGCACCCCTAAAATACGACTAGAATTACTTTGACTGAGTTAATGCTCATTCTGATCTGTATGCTAACTGTGGAGTAACGTAGCGCTAAAACCTGAAGGCTAATCTGTCACCAGCCACCACTAACGTGTTAAATGGACTAAAATATTTTCTGTCTGAAAAAAGCACTTATTTGCTGGGGCTATGTTCAGTATATGCTGTGAGCAGGCCTTGCTGATGAAGAGATGGGAGAGTGAGCGAAGATTTGTTGGGGAGTTGGCTGTGAGTTTAAAAGTGTTTTTGTAAGTGGAAGTGGAGGTTTGTGAAAGTTATTTTTTAGGATTTTCAGAGTGTACGACATGCTGGAGGACTTGAACTTGAAGCTGTGACACGACTTAAGGAATATGTGTATATGGTGTGTGTGTGCACGCGCATGTGTGTGTGCGCGTGCGTGTGTGTACGACTGTGTTGTATTTAGTCAGAGTCTAATATATCTCTTCTTGTGGAGTATAATCGGCATGATGGTGAAGTGTGGTGCTGGAAAAGTGTAATGCTACTGAAATGCATTGGTTATTGTACAGAGAACGGATGGTGCTTTTTTTTAAAGTTAACTACGAGATTTGACAGGTGGCTACCAATGAATGTGGTGTGTGCGCGTCCGTGCGTGCGTGTGTGTGTGTCCTTGAAGCCTGTATTTTGACAAGCACAGCCTTGGTCAGTTGGCCAAAGACCATTCACCACCGCAGTGAAACTTAGGTTACACATACCCATAATATCCAGTAATAAATGTCATTCATGAGTTCATGAAGGGTCAGGAAGCGCACTCAACACCTTCTAATGCACTACATTGGGTGCTTAACTTTGTCGATGAATAAACAAAAACGTAAAAAATAAATGAATAAAGAAGCACTCATCAGATTTTTTTAATCACCTCAATCTGATGAGTGCTTCTTTATTTATTTATTTTTGAAGTTTCAGTTTATTCATGAATTCATGCCCCGTTTTGTCACTCTTGCTGTATCATACTCATTCATGCCTATTCACGTTTGTCTGTCTGTCTGTCGACTGCTGTGTTGTAGTGTCTGCTGTACTGTTTGCCAACTTGGCATTCCATTAAACGGATCACTGCATTGCTGTGTTGAGTCTCATCTTCAATTGTGTGCGTGCGTGCGTGCCTACGTGCGTGCGTGCTCGGTCAGAATAATATGTGTGTGATATAATGTTGGAAGTATTCATAGTTAGTCATTGTCCCAGAATTCCCCACAGAAAGGTCTGTAAGGTATGTGTGTGTTATCTTGAGCAAGTGAATGGTAAACAGAGGGGATTTGAAAGGAGTCACTTTAACAGCTCTGCGTCTGTCTATTTTTCATTTTTATTTTTCTCTTAACTTGTTTTTCGTGCTTTCACATTCCCACTCATCCATCCATTTCATCCACTCTGTTCTTTCACCCACTTCGTCCTGACGAGGCAAAGCATCTCGATGTATAATGCGCTCACTCAATGTATAATGTTTCTGCTTCCCTGTCCTAGTGTGGATTGGTTTGTAATGAAGCATAATTGGTGGTCTGTGATGGGGCACATTTCAGAATGTCGCCAATTCCTAGCTGTGGAGAAAAGCATTGGCTGAATCCTACGATTCTAAACGTTGCCGTTTTGAGAATGTGCCGTAGGTTAAATTATAATCTAAACAATCTGTAAGTCAGCGTAAACGCTTACTGGTCAGTCTGTTAGTGATTACAGCTGCATCGGAATGGTAACAATCCAGTGTCAAGGATTTACAATCCAGTCGATTACATAGTGATCACATACTGTACAAGCACAACACACTGTATGTTGTTGTATTTGGGGGGCAACCGCTATTCCGACATAGCGCTATTCCGACACTTTTTCATGCCGCTATTCCGACCCAGGGTTAGGGTTAGGGATGTCGGAATAGCGGCATGTAGGAATAGCGGCGGACGGTGGAAAACGTGTCGGTATTCCGACAATAGACATTAACTTCGGAATAGCGACATGTCGGAATAGCGCCACGTAACCGTTGTATTTAGTGCAGTCAGCAGATTGTTTGAATGTCAAACTAGTAATACTGTACTGTATACACAATCGCACAATCCCACTGCTGGAATAGGTGTGTGTGTGTGTGTGTGTGTGTGCGTGCGTGCGAGCGAGCGTGGAGGCTTGCCTGTGTTTTCTTTATTAGAGGATAGCCTCTTGAGATAGAAATCTCTGCTTCGAGAGGGTCCTGTGTGATAGATGGCATCCGACAAAAAGCATGGGGTTTGACAAAAAGCATGGGGTTTGACCCTTCATCCCCTCCATGTACTTGACATAGGAATTCACCGTTTGTACGGCAACGGCCTCTTGGCCTAGCCATAACAGTGGTTGCTTGGAGACCCATGAGCCCTGACTCCCCACTGTACTCACATGACTGGACTCTCATTTATCCCCGTCGTCATGACCAGGGAAGCTGACAGCGGGGGACAAAGGGGTCCGTTGTCCTGCTCTCAGAGAGATGTGGGGAGGCCCAGACGTAGGGTCCTTACTACATTGTATGCATTGGGTGGAGAGGGGTCCTTTCAGATGACATTGTCCAGGACCTGGCCAACGCTGTGTCAGCAGCCCTGATCACAACCATCACATGATGCTGCACCACGAGCGGAGTCACCCGATTTGGTCCCCTCGTGCCTGTGGTGAAACGACCCCCCTCCCGCAGGGTTGCCAGACGTGACTAATGATTTCCAGTCCAAAAAAAAACGCCTGGAGCCACTAAATCCCCCCATTTGAACTAAATTCTATTGATTTACGTGGTCATGACTCTGCAGAACAATCAGCCCAATACCTTTTTTGTTTTACATGCAGACGGTCATCCTAAACAGCCCAGTTGGGCAGGAAATGGCAACACTGACATGTCCCCAACAGTAATCTAATCTGAGGAGTCAAGGCTTTACTCCTTACCACAATCCTAATCTACTCTGGTCACGTAGTCCCATTTGCTGGTTACAACTTGTAGCAGTGATCTCCAATTATTTTCTCCCAAGGGTCAAATTATGTGGCGCAAATGAGGCTGAGAGCCAAGATATGGCCTGCATGCCGCCTTTGGAGACCACTGGCTGTGAGGATGAGGGGGGGCAACCGCCATTCCGACATATCGCTATTCCGACATACCGCTATTCCGACATCTGGCATGCCGTGGGGTTAGGGTTAGGGGTAGGGTTGGGGTTAGGGTTAACGTGCTGGTGTTCCGAAAGTAGACATTAATGTCGGAATAGCGGCATGTCAGAATAGCGCCATGTAACCGAGGATGAGGGAAAGCAGTGGTTTTCAACCTTTCTGTCAGTCGCATAAAGCAGAAGGAAATTTTAAAAAATAAGTGACATTTATAAACACGGAGCAGCTGTCTGGGTGAGAGGATATTGAGTCCTACGGCTGCTTTGTCAGCTGCTCATGCCCCTCTGCGAAGGAGGTCATGCATACTGTGGTGCTGTGCCGCTTTGAGCTTTGTTGATGAGGAGGGCCTTTGTGGTTGACTGTAAAGGCAGACTTGTGTTTTGATGTGACGCTGAGAGGATGTGAAACTGATCACAAACACACACACACACACACACACACATTCACCATCTGGCCACAGTGCCCTCCAGTGGAGACGGCTAGTAATGTATGTGCTCGTTTGGATTTCCACAGAGTTCCTGCATGGCCTTCAGTCTAGTCTAGACTAGAGCATCACAGTGCCACCCTATGGAGCCCATCAACAAGGTGTCTGTTAGTGTCGCTTACACTATAGGCTATAGGGAGTGTAAGTCATGGCCTTTGATGGGTCTGCAGATGGGGGGGAAAAAGCAAAACAGCGAATGGGAGTCAATGAAGAGACCTTTTTGAAGGGCGAGTGGAAGCTCTCGTATGCCTTGTTTGTGGGATCTTGGGCCCCCTGGAAGGGCATGACGTAGGCTTCCTACCGATGTTATATGTGTGAGTGGGCATGGGAGTTTGTGGGAGTTTAAAATGTGTTCTTTAAGGGTGGTGTGTGTGTGTGTGCGCGCGCGACACATGGATTTTAAAGGAGTTCTTTAAGAATGTGTGTTCCCCTTTTCAGCATCCTCAATTCCCCCTGAGTGAGTGTGTGTGTGAGTGAAACAAGTGTCTACATCAGTGCATACACATATACATAAGTGACTACACCAAAAGGTAAATATTTAAAGGTCCTGAAACAGATACTGCATATTGCTCAGTTACTTACTATATACGTAGCTTCTTTAAAGGGACACTGTGTGAGATTTTTAGTTGTTTATTTCCAGAATTCATGCTGCCCATTCACTAATGTTACCTTTTTCATGAATACTTACCACCACCATCAAATTCTAAGTATTCATTATGACTGGAAAAATTGCACTTTTCATACATGAAAAGGGGGATCTTCTCCATAGTCCGGCATTTTGAATTTCCAAAAATAGCCATTTTAGCTGCAAAAATGACTCTACTTGGATCATACTAGGAAATATTTGTTTATTACTTAGTAAACTTTCATGTAAAGATCAAATTTGGCAATAGGCAGCCCAGTTTCAATGAGCAGCATAGTTGCAGTACCTTTTTTGACCATTTCCTGCACAGTGTACCTTTAAGAATCCCTTTTCTCATGTAGAGATCCTGTCTTGTATGAATGTGCTGAGAAGATGGGGCCCCCAACCTACCTGGGAGCGAGTAAGGGGTAAGGTGTACGGGTGTGTGTCCCAATGAAAGGCTAGTGTGTGTGCGTGTGCGTGTGTGCACGTGTGAATGTGTACATACCTCTACAAACAAATGTCTGAAACAGAATACTCTAGTGTCTTTCTGTTCATTTCACGTGTAGTTGAACAGTGTAGAGAAATCCATTTCATCATGGGAGGGAAATGCATCGCAAATCAGAGAATACAGCTTAACTACAGCATGTATCGTCTGTTTGCGAGTTACAACCTAGCTGAAGCATTGAGATAGACCACATACCATAATAGTACAGTAGTATAAAGATGACAGACACCCTACAGTAGTCCAAATCAAACCCCTTGGTAACCATCCAGGAGGTTGTTGTAGAAGATAAATCCATGCGTGTACAGGTATTTGCATGTTTCGTGTGTTTAGACAAATCCATGTGGGTTTGTGTGTTCAGTGTACAGTGCTGTAGAGTTAGGATTTGTCCAGTAGAGAGTGGTGTGTGTGCGTGCGTGCGTGCATGTGTGTTTGGCCAAGCGGAAGAGAAGAGGAGATGGTTGGGAGGAAGATGTGTTCTCCTGGTTACATGTTTTCTGACGAGCCTGTTTTTTTTTCATTTATGCACAGTTGTCTCTCTTCTCCTTCTGTTGGATTTTGAATAAATTAATAATTACTAAAAACTACATGACCGTGTCTGTCTCCTCATTGGGCTAGCTAAACCCTATCAAGGATGAAAGGTTTCAGCAGAGTTTGAGTTTAGGTGCTTAAAGGGACACTGTGCAGGAAATGGTCAAAAAGGGTACCTGCAACTATGCTGCTCATTGAAACTGGGCTGCCAATTGCCAAATTTGATCTTAACATGAAAGTTGTCTAAGTAATAAACAAATATTTTCTAGTATGGTCCAAGTAGAGTCATTTTTGCAGCTAAAAATGGCTATTTTTGGAAATTCAAAATGGCGGACCATGGAGAAGATCCCCCTTTTCATGTATGAAAAGTGCAATTTTTCCAGTCATAATGAATACTTAGAATTTGATGGTGGTGGTAAGTATTCATGAAAAAGATAACATTAGTAAATGGGAAGCATGAATTCTGGAAATAAACAACTAAAAATCTCACACAGTGTCCCTTAAAGTGTTTGAGGAAGATTAGTCTGTAGGAGAATGACAGAAAAGTCTCTGTGGACAGTTAAAGTGCTCAAGTATCCCTATTTTATTCAGGGGCACCTTTGGAACTGTTGGTTTTTATGAGAATAAATTGTGTATCAATCTCAAAGAAAATTAAGGAGCTCTTAAAGAGAAAGATGTCAGACTGGGGGAAAAAATCTCCATGTAATGTAAAATGTAAAACAATCCAAGATACAGTAGGTGTCTAAAAATATTAGGGGTGTAAATAATGATCGACTTGAATCGGTGCATCAATCCTACATCCCACTTGCCTGGTTAACACCAGACCTAATCACAAGTGAGATCGAAACGATTGTGTAGAACTTAAGGCAGTATGGGAGTTCCCAGGCTAACATCCCACGATTCAATTCATCGATTCATCCACAAGAGAATCGATGAATTGTTAATAATCTATTAACCGAATTTGTAATTATTGCATTCATTTTTTGAGGTATTTTATTTTGCTCATGCAGCAGGCCTAATACTGACACAGACCATAATAAAGATGCCCCTAAATGAAATGCATGCAGATATTTCAACTTTTGTTGATTGATTTAACATGTCACACATAAGCCAAACCTGTATAAGGTAAAAAAAAAAATTAAAAAAAATGAAGCATTAATTTGAATTGAATCGAATCATAGAGCATTCTTCAGGATCAAAAATAGTCGAATCGTTGGCCTAAGGAATTGATAGTGAATCGAATCACCATGAAGGCTGTGATTTACACTCCTAACAAATTTTTCTATTTCACGGCCGTCATAAGCCAATAAAGACCATTACCTCACCACAGATGCTATAGATGCATTTTCCTCCACCTTGAGGAACTCATCTCCTTTATACCCTCATACTGCTTCATACTCCTTTATGCCCCTTATTGAATATTAACAAGTGCTTTTTAAAAAATCCTATTATGTAAGCTCACATTCAAACAGATTGAAATAATGAAATCTCAAAGGTCTTGAATGAAGTAGTCTGGGCCGCCGCTGTGGCTCAACATGTCATTCGTCACGTACTGTATTCTGGGTGCGGCACAACACAAGCACGGTGGTGGAAGATTCCGGTAAGTGTGTGAGTGTGTGTTGTCCCTCTTTAAGTCCCCTCTACTCTCCGATGGCATCACGAGGGGAAACCAAAGATGAGCAACAGACGGACTCTGAAGCGTCTTGGATCAAGTGCATGTTTCCCAAAGAGAGAGAGAGAGAGAGAGAGAGAGAGAGAGAGAGAGAGAGAGATTGTGTGTGTGTGTGTGTGTGTGTGTGTGTGTGTGTGTGTGTGTGTGTGTGTGTGTGTGTGTGTGTGTGTGTGTGTGTGTGTGTGTGTGTGTGTGTGTGTGTGTGTGGTGGCGGCGCCGGGGTGGTGGTGGTGGCGCCGGTGTGGTGGTGGTGGTGGGGTGGGGTTCGGGGTTAAGAGAGAACAAGGGAGAGTTGGGGCTGAGGTTTCCTCAACTAACCAGCCCACTGGGACCTCTTCACAGAGCTGCACCTGTAACACACACACACACACACACACACACACACACACACACACACACACACACACACACACACACACACACACACACACACACACACACACACACACACACACACACTAACTACTGTGTCCCTCTGAATATGCATGCGCACACACACTCATACACTCATGTCATACAAATACACACACCGTCAAATATCTCTGCCATCTCCTCAACTCACGCACACACACACACACACACACACACACACACACACACACACACACACACACACACACACACACACACACACACACACACACACACACACACACACACACACACACACAGAGAGTTTACTGTTTGTGGTCATCAGTGGATGGGATACAAACACAACAACAAGTACAACGACATGTATTTTTTATAGCACAATATCACAACCGTTGACAGTTGAAGTGCTTTGAAATACACACATGCACATTACCACATTCCATTCACACACCAGCTATGAAGGCTGCCAAGAAGGCGCCAATTGTCCAGGGTTCACGTGAGAAAGTGTGCACACACACACACACACACAAAGCACAACATAGGTACAACAATAGTTGCACAACCATTCAACACACACATGAAAATGCTAAAATTCTCAGTCAGTTCATAATAGTCACATTTACAAATACATAATTCAGCTACCGGTGCACAACCATTCAGCCTAAGCACTAGCACATGCGCTGTACACTATATGCAGTCTTTACACACACACACACACACACACACACACACACACACACACACACACACACACACACACACACACACACACACACACACACACACACACACACACACACACACACACACACACACACACACACACACACACACACACACACACACACACACACACACACAGGAAAATAAAAGGTGCCAGAATATTAGCACATCATACCAAACACACATACAGGACTATTCACACAGCACCAATACACACACAAATACACATAAAACACACGGACTGGACTGGTGATCTGGCATACAGGGATTTTCTTGGCGGGTCGACAGTCCTCAGGGGCTGATGTTGTACATTTTGTTTTTTTCTTTCCTTTTTTGTGTCTTTTCCCCCTTAGAGACCAGTCCACAACTTAGATGGGGTGGCCCATGGATCCATCTTAAATGTAGACAGTGGACAGAACCAATCAATACAGTACAAAATATAGGCCTAGGCTATACGTACAAAATGCCCGGGCTGTCTTTTTTGATGTTGATCGCAATCCAAGTCTGCCCAGCACGAGGAGTGAATTGGGAAGGTGTTACATAACGGGATGGAATCCGCTGGGCGATCTAAACAGAAGACGGCCCCTATCAGATCAGATGGTGGGAAACCCAATGCGTCGGCGGGCCCCAAGCCCGGGCCCAGTGCTGCGGTGGTGGTGGCGGTGGCGGTGGCGGTGGTGGTAGTGGTGGTGGTGAGGTGGTTTGCTTCGGTCCAGAGCTGGGCTGGGACTGAAAAACGTCCCGGGTATTTTTTGGCGTAGACCAGCCCCTCGAACATCACTCCTGTTTTTTTTTTTCTCCTATGATTTGATTGATGATCTCTGTCCACGGTCTATATGGAAAATCGTAGTTGTATAAAGTAGAAGTAGAAGTACTGTCAAAAATGTAATTACAACACGAGTGGTAGGATGTATGATGAAATCCAAGGCACAAGGCTTTAGCCCTGATGAAGGCCAATGTTTGGCCGAAGCATGTTGGCAAATTTTAATGTTCAAATATGAACTAGCTACATTTAATGAAAAGCTTTCTAATGAAGACGAAGAGTGTCTTGGATTTCATCATACATCTCTAAGTTACGTCTAACCAAAGAGCACCTTCGCACTACAAAACAGAACGCCGAAGCCCTCTGACCTACGCCTTTGTTTACGAGTGGTAGGATGTTACATAGCTGCAACTACATAATACTATACTGGTGTTGTAATTACATCTGTAGCAGTACTTCAACTCGATTACAACAACAACAACAACAACAACAACAACAACAACATAAAGGGGAAAAAACCTCAACAGCCTTGACCCCTGAGCCTCGGCCGCTGTCGGCCCACCGGGAAAATGTCCTGTACGCTATGCCAGATGACGGGTAGGTCCCCTGCTTCAGTCTGATCCAGATCAGTTATCCGTGTATCCGATGCATATCTCTGCCGGACGCTATTCCCGCCCGCCTCGCCTCTGTTTCCCAGCGGCCGGTGCCATTGGGATGCTAATTGGGCGCCTAAGTGCCCGTTTTGAGGCCCAGAATGGACTCTTCAGCGCCCATGCCCGCCTCCATCGGCACCCACGACTCCTCTTACCCTCACGCCACACAACACACACACACCGGCGACTACCCACCACACACACCCACGACTACTCACAGCTTTGTTCGGACCCGGGACAAAGTCATCTGAAAGGACCCTCCCCGCTCAATACATACAGTACAATGTATTGAGGACCCGATTCCAGGCCCTCCCTTGGGCCCGAGACAACTGATTCCTTTGCCCACCCACCTGTCGACTTCCCTGTCCTCCCACCACAATCAAACTCTTCTGACTCATGTAATTGCTCCATTTCAGCCCCCATTGATTGTGTGGGCAGCAAAAGGCCCAGCTCGGGGCCAGGAAGGGCCCCCGGTATGGTCACTGCTGAACAGGTGGGCTGATCCCTAGGGTGACTTAACCCCCAAGGGTCTAGTAGAGGGCATTGCAGGGTATACGCAGGCCCATGGTACTGAGGAGGCCTACCTGGACCATGTTACATAGGCCTTGCCTATCTGTGTCTGTGTGTGTTTGTGTATTTTTGTGCTATGGATCTCCTCTGACCTATTTCCATGCACTTATCTGGTCTGGACAGAGAATGAACGACAACAACAATCACTACATCCACTGTCCGCGCTGAATCGAATCGCTGTCGAATTACCCAGCGTCATGTCACATTAGCAGCGGTGGGGCTTTATTGCGCTATCTGGGACGGTAAACACTATGTTCACGTATAGACATTCAAATGTCCTCCAGGAAGCTAATCGATGGCGCAATGCCTGATGGGATACGTACTGTGTCTGTGAGATTGTCTGGGCTTCAATGCCCCCCCCCTCCCTCCACCACCACCACCACCTGTGTAGCCAAACACAGAGACAGCCAGAAGTGACCCGACGGACCAGACCAAAGGTTCAAAGGACAGCTGGCAACAACAACCAGCCAGCGATTTACCAGGAGCCAACAATCCCCCTGTTGTCGACAATTTCCCTCATTGCAACATAGAATGGCTTGCCATGAGTCGTTTCCTTTTGACGGGCTTCTACTATATTCGATCTACGTTTGGTAAATCATTGAATGTCCCCTATCTGCAAGAAGATGTTGTTTTCAGCAGGGTTTGTGCATTTATTTGTTGGTTGGATTTGCAAAATAACTCGCCAATGCATAAGTGTATCATTCTTAAGCTTTGCCAGTATGTACAGGGGTTGGACAAAATAACTGTGACACCGGTCATTTTAGTGTCGGAAGTTGCATGGCTGCATGCGCAAGCTAACTACATTCTGGTGATGATATGAGCACACTTGGCAGAGGCGTGTGTTTTACTCCCAGCCTGAAATCCGCTTGTCATTTCGTAGTCTCTTTGTGCAGATGAGATCGCCAGCGGGCCTGTTTTCATCATAACAACATCGCTTTGACATTACAGAGCT
>NC_085871.1:9470557-9495557 GCF_034702125.1 Engraulis encrasicolus
TTCCTTTAAGTCTCAGTTGTCCATGAACGTTTTCACCGTGAGTAGCAGTGTTTTTAAATCAATATTGCATATACGCACACACTTGCATGATTTACGTATGTCTCTTACATGACATGACTGTTTGGATATACAGTAGCATGACTACAAGAACTTAAATTAGAATGTTACATTAATGAATGCCTCCAAAAGGAGTTGCTTGTCTAGAGAATAATCTGTGTTCCTGGTTTTCGATTCAGTATTTCTCCCTTTTCATGTTGTGCAACAAGAAATTCACAAACAAGCAGATACTAACAAGTAAACACTGCACAAGTAGATAATAATTTAGTAGCTTCATTGATTTCTAATTGTATCATAGCAGAAATCTTAGTTTAGTAGTGAGATGCTTACATTCCTCCCCGCTGACTCATAACGGTTTACTCTTTTGTTTTTCATGGTGACAATCAGAACTCCAAGTTTCTGTATGCCAAAGATGCTCCGTATGTCATCGATACGTCAGAAATTGGATCTGAGGTCTTCATCGGTATAGAGGCGAAGGGCCTAAGCAACAGGTACATGCTTTATGTCCCCTACCTCACAGTCGTCACATACACACCAAGGCAAAATCATACAGACCTGTAACTCACACGTACTCACAGGGAAACTGACAAGGGGGAACAAGCAGGTCACTTGTCCCTGGCCTAGGGAGAGAGGGGGCCCAGAATTGGGTCCTCATTACATTCTATGTATTGGGTGGGGGCCCTTACAGATAACTTTGCCCTGGGCCCATGAGGCTGTCACACTCACACACACACACGCACACACACACACACACACACACACACACACACACACACACACACACACACACACACACACACACACACACACACACACACACACACACACACACAGTGGTGCGGGCGCAGAAAGAAAGTTACTGTATGGAGGATAGCCACTGCTTATGCGGTTGGTAATTATGACAGACCCATGCACACATTCCCACACTCGTATTGCATTATTTTGAAAAATATGTTCTTTTCAAACATGTCAATATGTTGCTGAGTCTGACATGACACTATGGGTCCTTTAACTCCCGTCCTCCCTTGTGCTTGTGGCCTTGTGATGACGTCACAAGACGTCATTGACGACAGACGTTTAATTCAATATCTCAAAAAAGCGCAGGTTATTTTCTCATTTGTCATCGCAGGATGTTGAATGGGGAGAAGTCTCCCAAAAGTTATTGTAGCTAGGCTGACACAGGAGAAACGTTATTGTTTTCTCCACGGAGGCAGGGCGTCAGCGAAGCACGAGAACACCACAAGCACAGGTCAAGGGCAGAGTTAAGACAGACATTCTTTAAGTATAGAGATATGCCAACATAATAGGTTTCTATGGGCACCTAATGTGACCAGGTTCCGGTCTGCCTAAAAGGGCGTGTCATAATGCTCCTAGCATTGAATAGAATAGTCCTTAGGTCTGCCTAGGTCTGTCTAAATGGGGATTTACCCCCCTCCCCCTTGCAATAATAGAACCCGGAAACAATGGGCCAATGGAACCCCTCTCTCTCTACTCTCTCTGGTTAAGATGATGTAAAGAAGCCCTTGTCAATGTTCTCGTCTCCTGGTCTGGTCAGGTTTAAGGTGGTGATAAGTAACTGCTGGGCCACTCCCTCCCCCTACTCTACAGACAAGAAGAGATGGAGCCTCATCATCAACAGGTAAAACACACACACACACACACACACACACACACACACACACACACACACACACACACACACACACACACACACACACACACACACACACACACACACACACCTCAGTATGTCCCCTTCCACTTGCTGTCCTCTCTCAGGCACACGCACGCAAGCACACACACACACACACACACAGACACACACACACACGCGCGCGCACACACACAGGCAAACACACACGCACGCAAGCGCGCGCGCACACACACAGGCAAACACACACACACGCACGCACACACCCACACACACAGGCAAACACACACACACACACACACACACACACACACACACACACACACACACACACACACACACACACACACACACACATGTGCGCACGCACGCGTGCACGTACACACACATACACAAACTATACAAACAAGCACAAGAGCGAACACAGTAAACACACATGTAAATGGGACAGTTCATCTTTCCAGTTCTGAATCCTGTTTCGTTTTGTTCTTCCCAGCTGTCCGTCAGACCCCACGGTGACTATATTTGACAACGCCAAAGACAGCCGCTCCACCTTCAAGTTCAACTCGTTCCGCTTCCAAAGGCTGGACAAGGTGTCTACTGTGTGGCTCCACTGTGATGTACAGCTGTGTGACGGAGAGAAACTCTACTGTCAGCCGGTGTGTATCATACTATATCATTTATACAGCTCCGATCTTACCATCTTAACCGCAGCTCCGGCCCACGATTAAATATACCAAAAGTGCTGATTAAAAAACATCTAATACCATGTTATTATTGCAATAGAATGGTAATAGCACAGAAATAACATGTTAATAGCCGCCCCTAGAACCCCACTGAATTGATAAGACTATATATCATTATCCTTGCCAGCTACTTTGTCTGACACTACTCATAGTTGTAGGTCTGGAAGTGAAAGTGGCCCGTAGCCTACATAAAGTATAGCCTGGGCAAAACTGACTGTTGACTCCTTCAAACAGTCTGGCGAAAGCTAAGAAGAATCTGTCTCCATGGAGGGAGGGAGATGGTCTGATCTTACTCTGCCATTTAAATTCCTTGGAGTTCCGAATTCAAATTAAAACCCATATTGTGCTTTATTAGCATGACTGTTACGATATAGTGTCGCAAAAGCATACAAATAACATAACAAACGTATGTTACCTTAACCAATCAGTAACGGTCTTAGCGGGTGAGTTCTTCGTCACCACTCTCAACTGTTTGCTGATTGGCTTAACAATGCGAAAGCGAACCAAGCTAGGAGGGTTTCGCCAGACTAGGTGCGGAGCCAAAATCTTTGGGTGGAGTACATAGGATGGTGTCGCCACTCTAGATAAAGTAGGCCTAGTGCAAAACTGCAATGACATGATCTGATCAAGCGCTTTTAAAGGACTTTTTTTTATCAGTAAACATTTGGAAAGCTGTATGAAATATCTGCTGTGCCCCCTTCAGATTCCTTGTACAGCCAGAAGCCTCCAGGCGGACCCGGAGGTGTCAGGCGGAATCTTGACCACAGAGTTCCAAGTTCGAGGTACTGTACATTTATGGCCATGATTCTGATGAAGGCCACACACACCCTCACTCGTATGTGTTAGGAGTATTTATCAATAAAGAAGAAAAGCACTGCAATACTGGCTCAAGCATTTATTCTCATTCTGATCGGATGAACCTCGCTGTTCACACCTTAGCCCGAACCCTCTCTTCTTAACAAGTGTTGCCACCTGTCCCGGTTTTTCCTGATTGGCTGAAGTTCTAGGCTGAAGTTCTAGGCCTACTTGGTCCTTTAGCTCAGTGCTATCATGCTGTGCCTCCCATACCCGAACTGGAGCATTGACTAGGAGGTGGTGGGTTCCAGCCCCGAGTGGCAGACTCCACAGGAACACCTCAGTTACACGTACAGGCAACATGGTCGATTCAGTTTGAAATGTCCAGGTTTCTTTTTCAGACAGAAGTGGCAACCCTATAAACGAAGTACTGGAAAACAACACGCCTGACTTCAATATCAGTCTTAGCACATGTGCAAGATTACTATATGCTGGATAGCATCCCAGTACTGACTAACATAAGTAACTCAGAAAGCACACACACACACTCACCTATGCACAGTACAGGCGGAAAACTCTAATTTCACTGCAAGTTTTATTTTGTAATTCAATGCATGTGACAAATAAAGTACTTTTATCATTGATCTTTACCTCATATTAAATTACTATATTATTATGAATTCCATCTGGTGTCCTCTGCTTGCCTTTCCTGCAGGAGAACTGTCTTCTAGCTACCGACACTTGTCAGGTAACTACACCATAGCTCTACTGTTTTTATGGATCAATATCACAGTCATTATTTTGAACGTCAACTTTTTGGTTCAACTTTATTTTCAAGACAAGCACCCTAATTCAAATCTGTTAATCTTAACATCAGACTGTTACTTCACTACATGTGTCCCATATATAGCACATCTGAAACCATTTAAGTTAAGATGGATTTATTGTCATGTCATGTACAGTCAATCATGTGCATGGCAATGGGGAGGAGAACTATTTTACCAGGATTTTTTTCCCACACAAAAGAGTACAAAGTTTATAAAAACCCACACAGGCCTAATATAGTACAGTGTGCACACACATAAAACAAAGATTGTTTACACGTACAAATGAAATACATAAAATGTACATCAGACACGCAACAGTAAATAGTGTATAGGAAAAAATAAATTTCACAACTATTTATCTACACATCAAAGTGAATGTTGCTGAACATTTTCATGATATGGACGCCACTTGTCCATATAAGTAAATCAAGTAGAATTGAACGCATTAATTCAAAATCAAATGCAGTGAAATCTGCTTATGATGTAAATATGCTCTAATGGCTAAGGTACATATAATTATTACAATAGAGATACAAACAGATGAATAACCAATTAATTACTATGGATATATGGTGAATATCGTTTTATAGGCTTCTGTGATCAACATGAACTCCTTGTTTTGTGTCAGGTGTCTACTTGTCTGTCATCTGTGTGGTCTTCGTGAGTTTACTGGGCAGTTTCAACCATCTGCCAAGGATGCTGTGAAGGCCATGGGGTCACAAGGCTTTGGTCTCTGTTCATGGTGCAAACACACACACACTCTTTTTTTCTCTCTCTCTCACACACACACACACACACACATAATGTACACATGCAAACATCCACACATGCACGCACGCACGCAAGCACACACACACCTGTCCTCAGGGGAAGAACCACACACTCCTCTCCTCTCCACTCCTCTCCTCTCCTCTCCTCTCCCCTTCCACTGCCTTCCCCTCTTTAGGGACCAGTGAGCCCAACCCTGCTGCCATCATCGACTATCCCCAACGACCAGCCAGCCAGCCAGCCAGCCAGCCAGCCACCCTCTTCCCCAGCAACATCTTCTGAAGACCACCAACCCCCCAGACCAAAGACAGTCCACAGACAAGAGTCCAGCCCAGAGACCAGGCACCAGGAGGCTGCAGTGTTTTATGGCACGTTACTGCCCAGGTAGCTTGATATAGGAGGGATCTGCCTCCACATGCTGATTTGTAGAGATCCACAGATATATGGATGGAAGAAAAAGAATTAACAGGAATTAACCAAGGAGCATGTTTCCTTGTTTTTCATTGAATTGAATTGTACTGTATTGCAATGATTTTGGACAAAGAATGATGAAGACATTTTTATGTGTTTTTGCAATTATAATAAACTCTGTCCACTTTCTCTCTGTTCAGCTTTATACGAGTCTGTCTGCCACATTCATGCTTGTAATGATCAACACATGCCACATGGTGGCAGTATTGGCCTGAGCATTTCTACTTTTATGCTGGATCTCAAATGGCACATTTGTGCACTTCGGGCAGTGCCTGATGTGCACAAGTACGCCATTTGTGATCCAGCATTGGTGTCATTTAGACTACAGTCCAGAACTTACCTCAAAAACTAAAGCCCCTAACAATTCAGTTGTCATCATGAGCACTACTTCACTTATTGACTAAAGTAAGTGTTTTGATCTAAAGTAAGTAGAGTAGAGTAGAGTAAAGTATCGTTTATTGATCCCAGTGGGTGTCAAGTAGCATACACACATAAATAAAGACATTGCCCACAAGACATAACACACATATTTAAGTCCTTGATAAAGGAAAATTATTATTATTCAATTTGGCCAAACCTAAACTTCAGTGGTTACTTCAGTGTAAGCCTTGCCAGGTATTTCCAAAGGCACCCTGTCAGAATGAATTAAAAAGCCTTTATTGGTCTCGTCTTCTACGCCGTGGACCCGGGTTCGATTCCGGCCCGGGTCCTTTGCCGCCCCTTCCCCGTCTCTCTCTCCCAAACATTTCCTGTCTCTCTCTCAAACTTTCCTGTCACTAATAAAGTCTGAAAAACAAAAAAAATATAAACTAGAAGCACTCAGAGAGTGCAGACCTCCGCCAAGGAAGCTGCTTGATACATTTGACTGTTACACCCCAAGTCTTTCTGCCTTGTTTTTGTGGTGTTCCCGCAATTCAGTTTCTGGTCACTAGGGGGAATATAGATGAAGAATCTTTTGAAAAGTCCTAGTTCCGGTCCGTGATCCGGATCACTACCAGAATTTAATCACTTGTTCTTTGGGTCATTACTAACAGCTCCACAAAGTTTCGTCCAAATCAATTGATTAGTTCTTGAGCTATCTTGCTGACAGAATCTTTTAAAAAGTCCTGGTTCCGGTTCGTGATCCGGATCACCACCAGAATTTAATCACTTGTTCCTTGGGTCATTATCAACAAACTCACAAAGTTTCGTTCAAATCTGTTGATTAGTTTTTGAGTTATGCTGCTGACAGACAAACAAACAAACAGACAGACAGACAAACCAACGCGACCGAAAACATTACCTCCTTGGCGGAGGTAAAAAGAAAGCCTTTATTGAGGCAAGCTAACAGGTTACAAAAAAGTCTCTTCTTCAGCACCTATCCCTTGCTTGGTAGATGCCATTCGCAGAGCAATAGCAACAATATAGGCTCCAGGACTTACCTGCAGAGGGAAGTAGAGCTCAGTGTAAAGCTTCAGAAAGCTCCTGTGTCTAGGGAACTTCAATGCTTGGTACTGCCAGGGTCATGTCAGCCATCTTGCCCAAGGGATGGGCGCGCTGGGTTTTCAGTTTATCTTTGCTCTCCACTCTATCCTGTGTCATACAAGCAAACATGCATGCAGGCACACACGCACGCACGCACGCACACACGCACGCACACACACACACGCACACAAAATACACTTAGTCCATTCCTGTACTGTAACAAACCTCTTTGAAGCATGTCTCTGTGCATATGTGTGTGTGTGTGTGTGTGTGTGTGTGTGTGTGTGTGTGTGTGTGTGTGTGTGTGTGTGTGTGTGTGTGTGTGTGTGTGTGTGTGTGTGTGTGTGTGTCTGCCTAACTAACCTTCTGGGGACCTAAACCTGAAATGGGGACTTTATTTTGGCCGCCAAATTTAACACCAAATTTTATCATTACTGGTAAAAACTAAAAGTGCCGAAATACTTCTTTACTGACAACGTAGCTTGGTCAGACAACAAGAAAACAACAAGAAAATACCGTAGTTAAATGTACAATTTTAACATGATATGAAAACATAAATATACAGAGCAGCTGCCCTGTACCTGTGTACTGTGGTGGGAGGGGGCAGAGTTGTCTTTAGGTGTGAAGACGAACCCCTCCTTACTGTTCAGCCAGAATGTCTTTTGACTGCCCTTTCCCTGGAAACAACACACACACACACACACACACACACACACACATACACACACACACACACACACACACAAACACAAACACACACACACACACACACACACACACACACACACACACACACACACACACACACACACACACACACACACACACACACGCAAAAATAAGGCAAACTCGTTCTCATGTACTGACGACTTGAAATCTTAGACACCTAAAGCCACTTCGTAATGGGCTAAAGATTTCTGACATTCTTTGACTTTTTTGTTTCCCCCTCTACAAGTCTGGGGGCCGTATTAAACTATATGTCAGATCGCATCCGGCCCCCAAGCCTTACATTTGACAAAGTGGTGTAGTCTACTTTTTTATGGTGGGTATACTTTATATTTGAGCATTTTTTGAAGTGGGTATACTGTATATATTTGTGCTATTCAGAACAATGGATCAATCAATTTTAAGTGGGTATACTGAAATCCCTGAAATTTAGAAGTGGGTATACTCCGTATACCCGCTTTCTACGTAGACTACACCACTGATTTGACGCCCCTGTTCTAGATGTAAGCACAGGTACTGCAGTATGTACCTTGATGTCAATGTCTCCTCTCTCCTCCAGCTCATAGTTGCCCATCTGCAGCAGGATGTCGGCCGTGCTCTGGGAGACATGGATCTTCAGGGCTGCAGTGCGATGTCACATCATCACATCAAGTGCAATATAATTACGTTACTAACAGAGGTATAAAAAGTAGTAAAAGTAAAAGTTGAAAAAGAAGCACAGTTTCCTTCCAACACAGGTAACTTATCCAAGTAATTAGTAGACCTGTGCACTTGTTTGACGATAAGTTGACTCTGTGCTGGTTGGATCAAGTTTGTGGTGGGACCTTGTTAGTTTTTGAGTGTTTTTCAGTAACAACACAGTCTATCTATCTCATTAGGTACAAAGCAATAACTGGTGTAACAGCTATGTAATAGCATGTGCTAGTGTTACACCATAAATAACCATATGTACACCTTGAATTCACTTTAACTTTTACTTTTGACACCTCTGGTGGTTACCAATGGCACCATCAACACACAGATAATTCAATGGAGTCAGGCAAAATAATACACCCCTGAAATAATGACTCACAACTATGTGTACGTTTACAGACATACATATATTGACTTATATCTAAGTGTGCGTGTGCGTGCGTGCGTGTGTGTGGGTTGGGTACACACGTAGGCTGTTGCTCTCCATCCTGGATGCCATGTTGACAGTGTCCCCGAAGAGGCAGTACCTGGGCATGGTTGTCCCCACCACTCCTGCCACCACGGGACCTGAGGAGAGACGGACAGACACAAAATTAGTACATGAGCAGCGCTGAACTGGCCATCTGGCATACCGGGCATTTCCCAGTGGGCCCTGCACCCTTGTGGCCCCCTATTTTCAGAAATGTAAAATATATATATATATATTTTTTATCTTTTTTAACATTTCTGAAAATAGGGGCCCATAAGGGTGCAGGGCCCATCGGTGATTCAGTTCTGCACCGCTAATTATGAAGGGGCCCTTTAAGTCAAAAATGCCCGGGCCCTATTTCTCCCCCTGTCCAACTCATGTACATGAGGGAGTCACAGGTCCCAGAAGTCCAGTACAAACTGAACCCTTCCATCCTCACACCTTCCCCAAAAGGCCTCAATTACCAGGTACCAGGTGTCAGTTCCAGCTTCAGAAATTAAAACCATGCCCCCCAGGGCTGGATTAAGATGGCCTGGAGCCCCTAGGCTACAGGTTGCTGTAGTTCCCAGTGGAAGGCACATTTTGTGACAAAAGTACATGGACAGCGTCATAATTCCAAACTAGGATTTATGAATAACATATCTGGCCCTACCGTGGGCAAACGGTAGGGCACTCGTCTCCTATGCGGCCGACCCGGGTTCGATTCCCGGACCGTGTCCTTTGCCAGCCCTTCCCCATCTCTCTCTCCCCACTCGCTTCCTGTCACCATCTTCACTATACTATCATAAATAAAGTCAAAAAGACCAAACATATCTGCCAACTGTGGGAGCGGAGGATTAAAAACTTCTTGACACTTTTCAATATTGCATCTTGTCACAATTCTGCAGTTGATTTGTTTTCCCCTTTGACCAATCAGAGGCCCCCTAGGCTCTTACTATATCTTACTTGTGCATTCTCTGGCCCTGCCTGCCCCCGTTTTCTTCCGGGACAGGTGACTTCACTGAGTTACTGTAACTGGTCTACCTGTCTTGAGTGCTCAACATGTCTGAGGTAGCCTCCGCATGGTACTGCCCCTTGAGGCGCTGCTTAGAGCTGCCTCCTTGCACAGGTGAGGCGTAAATGCAATTGCGTTGTCTGCCGTGAGCACAATGTGCAATGGAGTGTAATGGTTAATGGTAGATGGACCATTGATAAATTCCACTCCTTCGAGCACTCAAAGCGCTTTACATTGCATGCCTCAAATTCACCCATTCACGCTCACATTCACACAGACACGGTGGCTTCTACGCAGCAGGGTACCACCCTGCCACCAGGACCAATTAGGGCTAAGTATCGAGGACACAGCGATAGGGTCAGGCAGAGCAGGGCTCGAACCTGCAACCTTTCTGGATGCCGAAAACAGGCTCGTCTACCACCTGAGCCACCACAGGCCCAGTGTGTGTGTCACAATGATAATGGGGAGTTTCTCAGATGGGCTTTGACTTTATTGAACCTGAGTTGATGCCGATCCTGAGGGCGAGGCACTCGTTGGGCATGTGGCGGATCCTGAAGAGCTTGATGGCCCCCAGGAAGTGGAGTGCCATGGTGGAGATTTCATCCGCGTGGCGGTTGCCGTTGACGATGGGCAGTCCGCTGGCCACCATGTACGCATCACCGATCGTCTCCACCTGGAAAAGAGGAGGAGGGAGAGGTAAACATGCCTGTTACTATGACAACCGAGATGAAGAAATAGGGCATTATGAAGAATCAATGGGGACAATGGCAAGTCAACAAATCACATTTTACATTGACATTGTAATTATGTACATGTAGTTATTAAAAAAAAAAATTTAAATGAATAATTTTAATGAATAACCAGTCTTTAGCTCAAGCTTAAAATAATACTTACTCCCAAATAAAATAAATAAAAAATACACACTTACTTAATCCAATTATTACAAACTTACAAACCATTTTTTTACATGACCATGCCTGCTCTACCAGCGTACCGATGCCTGTACGTCTTGCGTCTGCGTTTGTATAATATACCTTGTAGACATCATTGAGTGTGAGGAACTCATCAACGAGTGTATAGAGATCATGAGCAGGGTAGATGGAGAGAGAGAGCGAGAGAGAGAGAGAGAGAGAGAGCGAGAGAGAGAGAGAGAGAGAGAGAGAGCAAGAGAGAGAGAGAGAGAGAGAGAGAGAGCAAGAGAGAGAGAGAGCAAGCGAGAGAGAGAGAGAGAGAGAGAGAGAGAGAGAGAGAGAGAGAGAAAGTGTGTGTGTGAGAGAGAGAGAGAGAGACAAAGAGAAAGAGAAAGAGAGAGAGAGTGAGAGTGTGTGCGTCTGTGTCTCTGTCTGTGTGATGCGTACCTTGTACACATACCTTGTAGACGTCGTAAAGGGTGATGATGTCATCGAAGAGTGTGTAGAGGTCGTTGAGCAGGGCGACGACCTCCATGGCGGAGCTGACGGAGCACATGGCCGTGAAGCCCACGATGTCCGAGAAGAAGATGGTGACCATGTCATAGCTCTGGGGCACCACTGTCTCGCCCGCCATCAGCTTATCTGCTATGTAGCTACACACACACACACACACACACACACACACACACACACACACACACACACACACACACACACACACACACACACACACACACACACACACACACACACACACACACACAGCTCTGGAGATCTACCACCTGATGAACCATCAACTCCTCTGCTATGTACCGGAACAAACACACACACACACAGGGTGCGATTTGTAGGGGGGGATTGGGGGGATTGTCCCCTCTTCTGGTTTTGATATTGCCACTTTTTCTACATGATTTTAATCACAGTTTAATGTAATTCCATTGATATTGCTTAAAATCTGAAACATATCCCCCCTTCTGGTTTTCTGACAAATCGCACCCTGCACACACACACACTGTACGAGTTCACACTGGCAGGTAAGCACGGGATTAAGTTGCTTGAGAGGCGGGCTTTAAAGAGGCGTCAAAAAAATCGTCCCATTCCCCCTAAACTTTGTTTATTTACTTAAACGCCATATCAACTCTTCTCTTATTGGCCGAGGTGTATGAAGGCGGCTATTGGTGGTTACCGTGGCAACATGCTGGAGACGAGCTTGTCTGCACGGGCCTTCTCTACTGTTAGCTGATTGGTCCGTTCCTCCACGACCTCCTCCAGGTGGTTGGCATACTTCTCCAGCTTGTTCACCATGTTGTCCAGGATGTTGGTGTGGCTATAGTGGGGTCATATACGGAAATATATTCACTGAGGTATCTCATGATGGTTCAGCTAGGTGTGTGTGTGTGTGTGTGTGTGTGTGTGTGTGTGTGTGTGTGTGTGTGTGTGTGTGTGTGTGTGTGTGTGTGTGTGTGTGTGTGTGTGTGTGTGTGTGTGTGTCTCATACAACTTGTACACATTCTGTGTGTGTGTGTGTCTCATACAACTTGTACACATTCTGTGTGTGTGTGTGTGTGTGTGTGTGTGTGTGTGTGTGTGTGTGTCTGTCTGTCTCATACACCTCGTATAAAGCATGTGTGTGTGTGTGTGTGTGTGTGTGTGTGTGTGTCTCATACAACTCGTATAAAGCATGTGTGTGTGTGTGTGTGTGTGTGTGTGTGTGTGTGTGTGTGTGTGTGTGTGTGTGTGTGTGTGTGTGTCTCATACAACTCGTACAAAGCGTGTGTGTGTGTGTGTGTGTGTCTGTGTGTGTCTGTGCATGCGTGCATGTGTGTACGCGTGTATGTGTATGACCTGTGTGTTTATGCGTGTATGCATGCACTGTACATCTATGTGTGTGTGTGTCTATTTACCTCTGTGGGCTGACCTCCTTGAGCTGCCTGCGTATGGCGCTGAAGTGCGGCCTGAGGTCCGGGTTCTCGTTCCAGCAGGCCTCCAGCAGCTCGGTCAGCAGCTCCCCCCTCACCTGCTCTGGCAGAACCTGGGTGGGCAGCTCGGGGCGCAGGGGGCCGCTGGCGGGGGGCGAACGCAGCTGGCGGATGATCTCTGAGACACCGCCAGTATACGAGAACACAGTGAAATATTGTCATTGTCTCTGGAAATATACAAGACCGCATAGCAAACACTAGACTGATCTAACTGACATCCTTGCACAGTCCTCCGCTGGCAGGATCCGAGTGCTGTTGACGGGTAATCTCTGAGACATCATTGTCATTATTACAAATAAGGTAACTAACATCAAATGGGGCAGACACAAAAAGTAACATCATTGCGTGGCGTAGCGTTTCTAGGTGTTCTCAAGAAAATACTGGTGTTCCTTTCTCTAAAACAATTATACGTTAACCACAGAGAACAAATGCAACCACTGCAAAACATAAAGGAACACAGTGCCCAGAGATAAAGAACACATCATAGCACGTTTGTGCGCATACTCACGGAACCATACTATCACGCATACTATTACGCACGATATACAAACCCAACCTAACGTATTTGCTGCTGCTATATTTGCGCTGCAACTGAATTCAAAGGGCAAGGCAGCGTGGCTTGGCTTTGAATATGCATCAATTATCTCATCAGAGAAAGAGTCCAATTCCTCGACAAGCTCCTTTTCAAACAGTGACTGGAAGTGTTGCCAAATACAACCTGTTCATTCTTGAAAACATATCTTATTGCTGTAACGGTGGCTCTGACTTGTACGAAATATTATCAAGGAAATGTTGAGCGCCAGGTAGAAAACCAGTCCACCAGTTAGGCTGCGTTTGAAACGTGATTTAGTGTTCAGTAAGTTTGTATCAGTTTCGAACAAAGAAAACAAAAAGGACAGCCCCCAACACAACGAAGGCAAAACACATCCAGTCTGGCTAATAGCAGACGTTTTCACTAGAGATGCACATGATCCAAGATCCGGTTCCGGATCCAGCAGGATAATAGGGTTTTTCACAGGATCCGGATCCGGCAGGATCTTAAGCAGTGGATCCGGTATCCGGCAGTTACCTAAATATCAGGATCTGGTGCATCTCTCGACTAGGTTTTTCAGTCTGTCTTTCACAACCCCAATTGCTGCACGGAGTGAAAGCCCTTTGGAAGCGGCCAGTGCAGGCAGTGTGGCAGTAAGCCAATGAGTCTAAAAAATAGTTTGAGACAACATAATAAAAAGGGCCCACATGTGCGAGAAGGCTATGTGTTTCAACCCTTTCTTAAGATCCGGTATGCGGTTCCGGATCCGCCAGCGTCTTAAGCAGTGGATCCGGTATCCGGCAGGATTCTAAAAATCAGGATCCGGTGAATCTCTAGTTTTCACAAACCCAAAAGGCCGGCCGGCTTAACCAAAACAAAGGAAATAAGAAAAGGATGGGAAGAGGGACACAGGCTGGGCTGGCTGGAAGAGGGGAAATGGGCGTGTGTGTGTGTGTGTGTGTGTGTGTGTGTGTGTGTGTGTGTGTGTGTGTGTGTGTGTGTGTGTGTGTGTGTGTGTGTGTGTGTGTGTGTGTGTGTGTGTGTGTGTGTGTGTGTGTGTGTGTGAGTTTGTGTGTGTGTATGTGCGTGTGGCCGGGGAGTGTGTGTGTGTGTGTGTGTGTGTGTGTGTGTGTGTGTGTGTGTGTGTGTGTGTGTGTGTGTGTGTGTGTGTGTGTGTGTGTGTGTGTGTGTGTGTGTGTGTGTGGCCGGTGTGTGTGTGGGGGGCCATCAGCAGAAACGGCAGCAAAGCAGGGGGGGACGTGGGGAATCACGGTTAGCACATGAGCAGCATTCAGCTTACCGGTAGTCCAGACAATCAGAAAGTGGATGTCTTCACGCTTGATAGCTGGTGTACAGTCCGAGTTGGTAGTCAGTGCGTTTCATTGCTTATTCTCTGTACTCTCTTCACAACTAACTAACTCCTCCACCAAGTAGAACACATACCGTTGTACCCTTATCACAGGCAACTAACCCTTACTGAGATTCTTAATGGGAAATCTCCCTTAAGATGATAATGTGATGTTTAATTCATCTCATGTTAGTTATGCTAGCGACTGGACTTCTAGGAGCTTGTTCATGCGGGGTATCATCAGCTGCATCAAAATCTCTAAACTCGTTTTTCAAAACGACCGCGTCTGTTTGCTTGTCTGTCTCTGAGCACGCTCTCTCTTCTGCTCTCTTTTGCTCCTTCTCTCGTTCACGCCTTCATGGTCTTCTCTATGGGATGTACTGTATTCATTTCAGGAGCAACATGCGAATGAGAGGGTTGAAATTCATACTTGTACATGTGCACCATTTTTATAATTTCATTTGCATAATCATTTTAGGCACATAACGCTCGCACTGTAGAGCCCTCAGCAATTTAATACTCCACTCCAACCAACTGTATCGGGCATACACTTAGTAGAAAAAATCCATTTTCCACTGACTGCTTCAGTGATGGGGAAAGCTTGCAGATTGGTTTGGCATGCAGTCTCGTCTACAGAAGAGAGATCTGGGACATCCAAGCTAACTGTAGGGAGTTCGACATTTGTCAGGTACATCTGTATAGTTTTAGATCCCATAGAATCCATTCTCTTCAAAAGATATGGGTCCACAAAGGCACCTTGCACAAATGTGACAACCAATCCAGTGGTTTGGTGTCGTGGGCCTGCTTGTTGAGGGGAGAACATCTTCGATTTTAGAACCTGTATCCTGTTGGGCCTCAAGCTGTTTCATCGCGGCATATTTTAGAACCATAATGTTGCCCCCCTGACGTATTCAGTATCGATGTGCTGCGCCCCAGAGGTTCTAAACGTAAACTAAGAAACGTCATTTCAATTCTTTGTATGACCAGCGCATGTAAAGAAATTGACAACAAAGCCGACATGACTTGACTTGACTAAAGGTACGTAGTTCTATTACGAGAGACTCCACGCGCCACCTTTCCAGGTGGTACTGCTCTCTAGGTGCCCCAACGGAGGAGTGCAGACTACATTCAGAATGAAGAGGCTGTGCTCTCGACAGTGCCACTAGGTGAACTGCAGGCATGAGTCGACTAGTGAGTGGGGAGGCTGTATGTAAAACCGGCTATGGTTGCACTCCCGAAGCTTGTGTTTACAGTCGGTTGTTAGGTGACGCCATTTTTTTGGGGTGTTAACTATGAAAGTGGGTGTTCCCGGAACCTTCTGGAACACCGGTAGCTGTACCCAGTGGGCCCACAGACACAGTGCCCACAGACATCCTATAGGAAGACTAGATACGTCATCGCGTATTTCAAGCACGTTCGCACAGGTCGGCTATATTAGCGCAGCCTCCGTTACACCTGAAGTAAACCGAAGAATTAAACGTTGAGATGCTGAAATATGTATGCTGTTATTTCGCTGAAATATTGACACGTGTATATAAATAGTAGGGCTGCTTGAAACTTAAGTGCTGACTGAGGTAAAACGCACAGGAGAGTAATATGCTTCCCACTTATTTATTTGTCCAAAAATAGAGATGGACCAAGAGCAAATACACATTTTAACCGTTGTTGTACATTACGTTGATGGAAGGGATATATTAATCGCATTTGCACCAAATTAAAGGCGACGGATGAGGTACTGGAAGAGAGATTACATCGCAACAATTTAATTGTAAGCGCCATGACTCCAAAGGCACATAGCTTGATGACGTTGACAAGCATTTAAAAACCTTTAAAACTAAAAGCCTTTGGAATCCTTGTGAAGACTTCAACAGCAACCATTGGAGTAAAGCTGAACCATATTCTAAGTAACTTAAAAAAAATTAAACAGCAGTCCTTAGTGACCAGCACTCCTTAGTGAACAGTTGGTGTTTTAGTAGGCTATCTGCATAACTGCACGAATACACCGGCCGTGACATGAGCGAGGTGAGCGACGGAAGTAATTGACTTTGCTTTGAGTCACACAACAAAAGCAATTCGGGCGACTAGAGCCGATTCGCGCGACGAGAGTGACAGTTTGTAGTTGAACTCCTGGGAATGTTATGCAAATCAGCTATGACGTGGTTCAACGACAGCCACCACAACCAATGAGGATGCTGGAATGCTCGCATTCTGCTAATGGACATACTCTAGTCGCTTCAATCGCTCTTATCGCTCTTGCTGCACCAAAACGATTCTCTGTCGCTTGAATCTCGTCGCGGCCGGTGTATTCACCTGGTAAGCACATCCAACCTCATTGAGACCAGGTGCAGGACAAAGGCGTATCTACAGGGGGTGGACAAAATAACTGAGACACCTGTCATTTTAGCGTTGGAAGTTTAATGGCTCAAGTGGACCAGCCTGTTGGTTAATCTTCATTATTATATGGTGTGACGTCATCGCTCGAATGCTCCATTCATTTCATTGGGGCTCCCCAACGTTCGCACGTCTGTTATTTTTCGATAACGGACGGGTTGGTCTATAACAGACCGCTGTCAACGGCAAGAAGACTTTTCACTGCTAAAGCGACTTTTCAACAAGACTCTAATCAGCTGCTGTGATAGACAACACCTGTTGTCCTGGCTACCTAGCTGTTGCCTAGCGGTGTTCCACAACGGCACTGTTTTGTTTTGCACAGCAACAATCTTTTGACATGAAAAACTATAATAAACGTAACATTAAATAGGCCTAAAGAAATGTCCCCGCCATGTGTGAATCATTTAAGTATATCCATATAATAAGCGGGTTAACGTTCGGCGAGTCGGTCGCTTTGTGGAATAGCAGCACTTCAGAGAGAACAAGACCCCTCCGCTCCGCGTCGGGGTCTAAAGATTCTCTCTGTCGTGCTGCTATTCCACGGTAGCGACCTTCTCGCCGAACGTTAACCCTTACTTAATGGCACATTGCACCAGTAAAGTGAAGTGTGAAGGTTCAATTAACAGGGTAAGAGCACAGTTTTGCTCAAAATTTTGCAATGTAGACAACATTATGGGTGACATATCAGAGTTCAAAAAGGAGAAATTCTTGGTACGTGTGTAACTGTTGCATCTTTGACCGAGACAGCAGGTCTTTGTGATGTATCAAGAGTAATCAAGGTAATGTCTGCATACTACCAAGAAGGATGAACGACATCCAACAAGATTAACTGTGGATGCAAGAGGAACTAAATGACATTAAATGACAGGTGTCTCAGTTATTTTGTCCACCCCCTGTAACTACAGTATAAAGAGTAGAAGTCCACACACTCTCCGCTTTGAAGGTTTATCTGGCATCAATGCATCACCATGGCTGATCAAGACACTGATGGGTCGAAACGTTGTATGACTAAACCTTCAAAGGGGACCTACAGTGTGTTTCTACTGATTTAGTATCGGAACATCATTGTCTCTGGGATACACAAGTGCATACGTATATGAATACATTACACTTTGTGTGTTCATGTATGTACCTTACATTAGCAGACACCCACACACAAGGTGGATGCACGCGCACGGACACACACACACACACACACACACACACACACACACACACACACACACACACACACACACACACACAGCATTACCTTTGGCCTCTAGCTTGACCCCGTGGAAGGGCCCCTCGTCTGTGCTGTAGAGGACCTCTCTCAGGATCATGGCAAAGCTGTACACATCCCCCTTCTGGGTCCCGTTACAGGGGAAATACACCTCCCTCAGCAGCTCTGGAGCCGTCCAATAGAAGTCTGACACACACACACACACACATACACACACACACACACACACACACACACACACACACACACACACACACACACACACACACACACACATACACACACCATCATCATCACCATAGCCGTCATCATCATCACCATCATTATCATCGTTGTCATCATCATTATTATACGTATCATAATTTGACTCAAAAATCCATCGTCACCAATCCAAATCATTCAAAATCATCACTGTTAAATTTGTGTAACAAAAATGTGACTATTACTATTTGGTGTAATTTCGTGTTATGTAGCGATCAGAGCCCTTGTTTGACACCCCCCCCCTCCACACACACACACACACACACACACACAGACTCATACTCAGCCTCAAAAGAGGGGTTGTCGACACACATAAACACATGCAGGCACGCAGGCACGCAGGCACGCACACACACACACACACACACACACAAAAACAGAGAGACAGGCCTCACAGGACGGGTTATCGACATACACACACATACATACAAACAGAGAGACTAGTGCTCACCCTCAAAGGAGGGGTCGTCGACGGGGATGAGTTTGTGCTTGCAGCCGTGCTTGAGCTCCCACAGGCCGAACCCTGACAGCTTCACCTGCATGCGGCTGTCCACCAGACACGTGTTCAGCTTCAGGTTGCCATGCGACTTCAGGGTGCTCTTGTGCAGAAACTCCATGCCCTGGTAGACATACACATTTCATTTACTTTATTTAACCCCTTAGCGCAGCACTTTGGCTCTCTGTAATGTCACAGCAATGTTGTTATGATGTAGTTAAACATTTCCAGCAAGTGAATAGGGTCGACGGAGAATGACCCAGATTAGGTATTGCAACTATACTGCTCATTGAAACTGTGCTGCCTTATTGCCAGCCAAATTTGATCTTTTCGTGAATATTTACATTGTAATAAACTAATATTTACTAGTAGGTTTTAATATTTACTAGGTAGGTAAGTTTTGCAGCGACTACAAATATTAGACAGTGCACCTTTAAATCCACACGACAAGTTAATATCAATAGGAACCAGAGTTGTATAAAGTAGAAGTAGTTGAGTACTTCGTCTTTATACAACTCTAATAGGAACCAAATCTGCTGAATAATCCAACCACTTTTGTGACCAGCTAAACATTCTTCTATATGCACCCTCAAAGACTTATGCAGAAAGCACAGACAGACGTGACATATGCATGCGGAAACTCCACGCCCTAGGACAAAAGACATAGCCTACAGTACATGATATAGTACGTATCCATGCAGAAAACACATACATATACATGCACACACACACACACACCCACACATACACACACACCCCACGCGCCCAGGCACGCACACAATGCAATACGACACACACAGAAATTTTCAATGGTGCTGATCTTCAGTCTTTACTTACATTGACGATGTCATACGTAAAGGAAAGCTTAAACATCCAATCCAGATCCACCTCTGAGTTTCTCAGGACATCCTAAAGATGAAACAAGCACACGCACATACATGCGCGCACGTGCACACACACACACACACACACACACACTCACACAAATACAGAAGCACTCATGGACTTGGATCGGCATAAACAAATATTCAGCATTAGCTAAGGAGCACACCAATATATTGTCAAAATGTCTGAACGATATTCGAATTAATTATCCTTCTTGGCGCATGTATAGCCTTGGTAGAGATAATCATATTTAGCAGACAGCAGTGGCACAGACCTCTTGTCAGGAACAGGTAATAGACGTATACAGACACCGTCATGAGAAGTGTGCAATGGTGGACATATTTCTAGCAGCACCCCTGGGGTTTTAGCTTGGGGATTTATCTCTAATCTAATCCAAGTGAATGGGCTCCACGGGGAGTAGGCCTAGTGGGTCGTTAGCAGGTGAAACTGAATCTGATAATTGCAGGTGATTACAGGTGGGAAGAAGTGAGTGCACCTGGCCGGAGGCGAGATGGAGCTAGCTGGCTCACAGGTGATAATTGCCCGGGCAGGTACGGGCAGTATGGCTTGAGTGTGTGTGCGTGCGTGCGTGCGTGCGTGCGTGCGTGCGTGCGTGCACACGTGCGCGCGCGCGTATGTGTGTGTTTCAGGGATGTAGTCGAGCCCACTTAGTCCAAGACCAAGACATTACCAAGACCGGAGGGTATCGAGACCAAGCAGTGAGTCTGAGGTGCTTGTTATTATACACATATCCCTAAAGAAGTGTTCAACTGCATTTGACTAATGTTAGCTATACCTGGGTGCTAGAGAAACTTTATTCTCATGCACGTAAGCTAAACATCAGCAACCATTTCTTAGACATGTTGTTCTTTAAATGCTGGTAGTAACTAACCTTTCTTAACCAGTTCTTTCAAGAATGTGGAATAGAATAAATTAAATTAAATTAAATTAAATTAAATTAAATTAAATTAAATTAAATTAAATTAAATTAAATTAAATTAAAATAAAATAAAATAAAATAAAATAAAATAAAATAAAAGGAAATAAAATTAACTGTACATAATATGAACAAAAAAGACAGAAGACTGGAGAATGAAAGGTCATAAATCAAATGCTGCTGCCAACTTCACCTAATGTTGAAATAAAATAAAATAACAGTATATAATGTGACTATAAAATGCAGACAGAAAGTCATAAATCATAACTATATGAAATGCTGATGCTAACTGACCTTCAGGCTGCCCTTCTTGCAGTACTGCATGACCAGACACACGTTAGGGGGCTCGATGCACACCCCGAAAAACTGCACCAGGTTCTCATGCTTCAGCTCACGCATCTGTAGAGGAGCAGAGAAGAAAAGAAAAGAAAAGAATAGAATAGAATAGAATAGAATAGAATAGGAAAGGAAAGGAAAGGAAAGGAAAGGAAAGGAAAGGAAAGGAAAGGAAAGGAAAGAATCTCTACAGATTCATATTTCATACAAAGGGGGGTTTCTAACCTTCATAATAGCGTACAAGCAGAATGTTTTGCATAAGCTGAGACACACACACACACACACACACACACACACACACACACACACACACACACACACACACACACACACACACACACACACACACACACACACACACACACACACACACACACACACACACAGTAAAAGGAGTGTTTTAGTCAATACTACCATACTTTAATTTGGATAAAGAATATGTAGCTTTGGATGAAAAGCATCCGCTAAATGTATATAAAGTAGTGTAATACCACGTTAAACTCCTTGATGACAGAGGGCTTCCTGACGTCTGATATGGTCTGGTTCTTCAGGTACCTGATGGCCACGTGGTTCCCCTGTGCAGAACGATATAGCACATGTTAGTCAGTTCCTTAAAAAAAACAAGAATTACACAGCACACCACAGTTCCTTAACCCATTGATGCCTAAGGCACCTGCAAAAACGGGTGCTGAATGCCTGAGCCCTTTTTAAGAAAAGCTGCCCTCAGCCAATAAAAACCTAAATATATCAGCTTCTGAAGCACATAAAAATAGGCACAAAGTTGCACATAAACGCTAAGACCCTCATCTTTCATGAGAATGTGTTCGTTCAAGATTCAAGATTCAAGAGTTTATGGTCATTGTGAAAAAGGCAGCGAAATTGCGTTTGGGGTACAATACTTACCGGTAGTAGCAGCAGGTTTTCAAGTAAAGTGCAATAAGAGGTAAAAGTGACACCAGTGCTTGACCACCACCACCACCCCAACCCCCAAGAACTACACAACACACCACAATAACCTCATTGGGCCATCAGCTCAAGAATCATGCTGCTTTGTGTTGAGTTAAGAATCAAGGGATCTTTTTTCGTTATTAGCATGTCGTGAAAATGAGGTCCTCAAATAAAACAAAATGTGGGCCAAACTGTCCTTCGTTCTTTCGGGAGGTTGGTAGCCTTTTACTGCAGATGGGCCCGTGTGCTCACTTTTTTCTGAAAACACTCAGCTACATGATAACAACATTGCTATGACAATGCAGAGAGTCTTCAGTAACCGATTAAGACTCTGTCATTACCATTTTCGTGACAGTAAGATTATAAAAATAACAAACATAACGGTGCAAAGGGGTTAAAGCAGTGTTTCTCAACGGGGACGCTACAGCCCCCCAGGGGACGTTGGGGAGTCCCAGGGGGGCTTTGAGAAGGATACAGCTGAGTGGGGGCGGGGCTTAGTTCCCATTGGGGGACATTGGTCTGTTTTATTTTTCAATACTAAGGGGGGCATTGGCACGCTTTTGATGAGGTCAAGGGGGTGTATGGAGGCTAATGATGAGGCAAAGGGGGCTTTTGTTCAAAAAAGGTTGAGAACCACTGGGTTAAAGGGTCACCTGATAGAGGCCAATGGTGATGAAGATCTTCTCCTGACCCTTCACGTCATGGAAACTGGTGCTGGACATCATGCTGGAGCCGCCACTCCCCGTCTTACTTATAACAGATGTACCGATAGACTGACTCTTGAAACACTATCATACACACACACACACACACACACACACACACACACACACACACACACACACACACACACACACACACACACACACACACACACACACACACACACACACACACACACACACACACACACACACTGCCCGTCTTACTTATTGATGTACCGATGGACTGACTACGGAAAGCCTGCCAGACAACACAAGCCTGTACACATGCACACACACACACACACACTCGCACACACACACACACACACACACACACACACACACACACACACACACACACACACACACACACACACACACACACACACACACACACACACACACACACACACACACACACACACACAAACTGGGGAAGCACTGGACAAATCAGATAATTAATGCCAAAGACAAAATTGGATACAAACATTTCGGTTTATATATTATCAGTTATATTTTAAACTCCAAACGTTTTGCCAAATGACCTCCTGTCATGTTGATACGACCTATTGACAGTAATATGGTCCTTACTTGTCATTTGACCTGCCACAAATGACCTTTCACCTGCTGACAAAGAAACTTTCGAGGTGTGCGGGCCCTCACAAAACTTTGTTGAATATCAGACACTGCCCTCAGGAAGAAGATACAGGTTCTAGGTACAGGTGTAAAACAAATAGGTTCAAATTTTCAATGGTTCTGGGGGGGGGGGGGCCGGACTAGTTTGGTAGGGATTAGCTCAAGGTAGGAACATTGATGATTTGCATTATTTTTGGATGACTGTGTCAGGGGTAAAATGGAAGGCCACAATGGAAACTAGGCCATATCCATGTTAACATTTTGTCTTGGTGAGTACATATTTCGTGACTAACCTTGGGCTCCTTGAGGATGGTGATGTCGGTGTACTCGATCTGCCACCAGCGCTCGTCGTCAAGTCGCCCCTGGAGACGCACCTTCTGCAGCGTGAGAACGCTGATAAGGAGCAGGGCAGCCCCGCCCAGCAGGGGCAAGAGAACCAAAAGGATCACCATCACCTTGTCTGCAGCCATAGAAACACAACATGTTACCATAGCAACACAGCACATTACCATGACAACTTAAGACACCACCGCCCACCAGGGGCAGCAGACATTACCATAGCGACACAATATATTGCGACCATCACTATCTCCTTATCTGCTGGCAGCCATGACAACACAACACACATTAACCCCATAATGCACGCTGTACCTCCTGTGGCACGCTGTAATAGTCATTGAAAAGTTAACTACAATAGTACTGCACTACTATGACATAACAGAGGTCCTTTGGTAACACACTATGACTTGGACATTACCATTCTGGTAACAGGAAATTGATAATGCAGTGTCTTAACGGGTTAATATAGCAAAACAACAAGTTACCATAGTAATAGAACACATTACCATAGCAACACAGCACTCATTACGCCAGCAATAGAATACATTACCATGAAAACATAAAACATCGCCGCCCACCAACGGCAGCAGGCCCAATAGGATCACCTTCACCTTATCTGGAGCCACAGCAACACAACACACATTACCACAGCAACACAGCACATTACAATAGAACAGTCCAGTGTTAAAGCCCTATGTGGACCATGGACTTACTGGGCAATTTTTTGGGGATTTCTTTATGGATTTTGTTATTTTATGGATTTATGTGGGGTTTCCCCTACAACTGTGAATCTAGGAGGAGAGCCAGGTGGGAGACAGCTCAGGACTGTGCTGGCTGTGAAGGAAGACCTGGGCTTGCGGTGGTCTAGAGTTAAGCAACATTACCATCACCTGCCACCAGGGGCAGCAGACATTAACATAGCAATACAACACATTATCATGACAGCGTAAAGCAGCCCCACCCACCAGGGGCAGGTTGATCAATAGGATCACCATCAATTTATCTGGAGACGAGCGTCATAGTAACATTATCATGACAACATAGAATATATTTTTATTTGGAGCCATGGCAACGCTTCTTACCTGCATCAACATAACCTTATCTGAATAGCAACGCAACACATTGCCACGACAACACAAAGCATCTGTCAGCATCTGTCATATCTTATATGTTATGATGTGCACTTTTCATGAAAAAACGGTCTCAAACTGTCAAGTGGCACCACCTACTTATCCCAAATGTACAGTGCCAGTGAGTGCTAAGTTAGGCTAGAAGGATAGTTATCGCAGTACTAAGGACTAAGGATAGTTATCGCGATATACCATTGTAGAACCATCCACACAGGTACATTTCTAAAACCATTCTTCAATCATCTGCAGGGCAGCTGTTGTCTAATGGTTAGGAAGGTGGTCTG
>NC_085871.1:9500557-9518057 GCF_034702125.1 Engraulis encrasicolus
AGTGACAGCGTGCGGTCTATTTTGAATTTGGAGACTCACTCGAGAGACAGAGGGGGCAAGCGCAAACAGTAGTGCTGCTCTGCTGGATGGAGATTATTATGTTCTCATTAAACCACTCATTGCATGTTGCAGGAGTTTCAAAGGGTGTTTTGGAACTATGTGATTTAATCAGCAACCGTTTGTGATTATGGAAAGCCTAATAGTTATGAGGTTACTATTTGGAATTAGAGAGAAAAAGAGCTTTGTTTTTGATCAGAGAAATCGCTAGTTAGCATGCCAAGCAATGAAATCCAGTAAAGTAGCTGTTAGTAGCCTACTCACTACTCACTAACACCCACCTGATATCATAATACTTGCTTAGGTTGACAAGCAATGTAAAGTAAGACTGGTGCAATGTTTAAAACAATTTTAGCTGCCATATCTCCTTCCATCCACATGAATTACCTGCTTGTTGTAAGCTTAAAAAAACATTAATTTCCAGACCAGAATGACATAGCCTACATTAATCATGTAACAGAACCATGCACAGCAGACAAGTGAGGCTATTTACTATATTTTGTATATTATGAAATTCAATAGCGTGACAGCTCTTCTCCCTTTCTCTCACCCTGTCCCTCCAAACACATAGATAGCCCCCTTCTCATTCTCCTACTCACAAATGCACCACTATTTCCAGTCCAGAAATGAAATTGGTTTGGAAGACAGCACAAATGTGTAGCTTATTAAAATTGTATGCTGCCATGCTTTGTGATGCTGTAGATAGTGTAGATCAATGCAGACCTCCTTGGTAGGCTTATTGTCTACACATGCATTTTACATGCAAATGTACTGTATCACTCTCCTGGCATTTCAATTTCACGTTACAATTCAAACACATTGATAACCTCCCTCTCATCTGGGGTTGGGGGCCCCACCACCATCACATCCAACACACCACACAGTGAAGCTACTTTCATGCGACTCAATCTGATGTGTTGGTCGCCTGTCAAAAAGAACCACAAATCCATTTGATGAAAAACGGTTATTGTTCTTGATGCTATTTAGTTAAGCTTACTAAGGATATTAGTCTTGTGTTCTGTGAGGTATAAGAAAGATTTTTTTTTTCTTTCAAAGGTAGGGGGAGGGGGGGGGGGGGGGGGGGGGGGCGGGGGGGGGCGCCAGAAATCAAACTCGCCTAGGGCACCAAATAAGCCAGAACCGGCCCTGGGTGACAGTATCATAAGCTTAAAGGGGTATGCCACTATTTTGGGGCTTAATACAGTTAAAATCGTTGGCCAGGGTTTATAAAGGTGGTAAAGTGTCTTATTTTTCATGTAAGCCGTTGTCTTGCTTTAAGACAAGTTAAAAGAGGGAGCATGTCGCTAAGCTAGTGAAAGTCAATTGATCCGTGTAGCATGCTACAATGCTACACGGATCAATTGACTTTCAGTAGCTTAGTGACATATTCCCTCTTTTAACGTGTCTTAAAGCAAGACAATGCTCAACATGAAAAATAAGACACTTTACCACCTTTATAAACCCCAGCCAACGATTTTAACTGTATTAAGCCCCAAAATAGTGGCATACCCCTTTAAGAGATCCTCGTCATGCAAGTTATGCAGGTTTAAGCAGAACCTCTTCAAACATCTAATGCTGAGACCATGTAAAAGGAAACATCATTGAGATTTTTCAGTTTCTGCTTACAACCTTTTTGGTTCTGCACAGAACCTTGTGTTCTGCTCATGGGCTAGAAGGACGAGATGAGGGTTTTGTGCACAGCAACCAGACTATGCTTGTTCTGACAGCTGATGCAAACTTAAAGACACACCAGGCAACATTTTGTTTTTTTGAAAGGAACCTTTACACACAGGCCAGCACTGAATGTCAGTACTGCTGACTTCTTCTGAGGAATACAAGCCAAATGGTCTTCAACTTGCAAACATGTTCCAACATACCCGTGGCTGTAGCTCCATAATGTATGCCACCAGTAGAACGCTGTAATAGTCATTGGAAAAATGTACTATATAGTTTGCTTTAAATTTACCATAGAACTACACCACTGCAACATTACACCAGGCCTTTAGTAATACATTTTATCTTGGTCACATCATTGGTTACATCATTGCCATTCTGGTAACAGCAAGTTTATAACAGGGGCCATGTCTTGAAGCGTTAAGATGCATTTAATTATGCTTCAACTAACAGAGATGATTAATAGCCTGTAAATGTTGTCTGGTGTGCTTTTACTACTTATCCTTTGATGGCATATTACATTTTAAAGTCTCTCTAAAAAAGTGAAAATTTAACAGTACATTCATATGAGCACACTGAGGTCTGCTTCTCCCATTTGTTGACAGGCATAGACATGACAGACTCTCTTGAGTGTGTGTGTTAGTGTATGTGTTCAGAATAGTCACACTCATGGCTGTTGGCTGTGCAAGCGGTTGCGGTTGCTTCGTTTCATTTCGTTTCGCCTCTCCATGGCGTCTACTGTACACATCTCCACTAGGCCTGGCGATCGAGTCGACTCACCAGACTGCCACTGACCTCAAACTGCTGCAGCAGTATGAAGACGTACTCCCCTGATGACATCAGGCCCTGCCGCTCTGCCTCCTGAAGCAGGGCAGTGGCATCCTCAGCGTTACTCAGCACCACGATCACTGCAGGACGCACACACAGACACACAGACAGTCCTTACGTTTACATGACGATTTTAAATCCAATTTAACTCACTTTAATTCTGAATAAAACTTAATTCCACTTTAAAAACATAACGTAAACCCTTACCGAACTGGAATTAAGTTTACTCCGAATAAAGTGGGTGGTTTATTCATCTTTTAATTCCGAATAAACACTTTCCTCAGTCATGCAACCTTTTATTCCCCTTTAACAACAATTCCACTGTTCCACGCATGGTTGTTGGGCACGCGATGATGCAAGCCCTCTTTCAAGAAAGAAAAATGGCGGACTTCCGGTCTGTCTTTTACAGGAACGTTTTTTTTTTATTTAAAGACCCTAAGTGACTATAAATGTTGTGGCTTCCATATTTTGATGTAAAAATGCACCACAAACTGATGTAGCACAACAAAGTTACTCCATATTACCCTTAGACCACTCATTTTTCTAAGCTAGCCGGGTAAGCTAACATTTACATTTTAAAAGACCCAGGCCGTAGGGCCATGTCCTAAGGTTTGACCCAGGCTGAGGTAAATATTTTGGGGCAGAAAATGACCAGCTGTCATTAGCGTTAGTACACGGAGGTCCTGGAGGTTTAGCAATCACGCCCCCACGCCCCCACGCCCCTCGCTCAGCACGTGCGTCCTGTGTCCAATCGAAAGTGCCATGTATACACGTCGCAAAATAACTTTATTTAATTCAGAATCAATAATTCGGATTCACAGTAAAAACATAATGTAAACGTAGCCAGTAATACCACAACAGAACTAAATCACTTCATTTTTCAGGTAAAAAGTCACGAGAATAATGTGTATGAATGAATATTTTTTTTCTTGTGTGCATAAATTTCCACCCTAAAACGTATTATATGGAAGTGTCATCCCCACTTAATCGCCAACACAGTTGCCCAGACAGAAAGAAAACTTTTTTTTACCAGTAAGCAAAGATACTGCGCTGTAGGGCAGTATAGATTGCAAGCAGAAAAAACACAAAATTATATTGAATCGAATGTATTTGTTCATCCTCTCATGCCTAGTGGCCATGCACATTGCGTAGGTGTTACATAATGTCTGTAATTACGTAAAATGGCCTTTCATTCACACAATACGTACAGTAGGTGTCGGTGTAGTATGTCATTACATATGGCGTTTCATCCACTCACCCCTAGCGACGGTTGCTATGTGACGTATGTTTTTCTGGATGAGCTGGTCGCTACTGCAGTCGAACTTGATTGCAGCCGTCAATGTCTTGCTCTCCCTCAGCTGTTCCTCCACGTTCTTCCACATTACGTCCACCTTGTCCCAGGTGCGCACACAAACACAAACACACACACACACACAGACAGACACACACAGACAGACAGACACACACACACACACATACACACAGACAGACAGACACACACAGACAGACAGACACACACACACACATAGGCACACACACACACACACACACACACACACACACACACACACACACACACACACACACACACACACACACACACACACACACACACATGGACGCTCTTCCACAGTGTGTCCACCTACACTTTTTTATTTATTTTATAATCTATACAGTATATATTATTAATTATAATATATTTGTTTCTGGTATTTTTTTTTACAATGCTTAGTATGCTGCTTTTCTTGACTTTTCTTGCATTTTATTTTATTCTGTTTTATTTTATTTACTGTATTGTACATCTCCCTCCTCATAATCTCACTATAGTCTAATCAAATTGTAAAGCACTATGTGACTGTCTGTAAAAATTCACTTAACTCACTTATTTACTGATTAACAGACTGAATTACTTACCCTGTCCCAGGTGTTGGAGTCCGCACCACCACCCACCATCGCCACATGGTTCCACCCAAAGTAATCCAGCACCTTAGTAAGTAAGTAAGTAAGCAAGTCATTCATTAACTAAGTAGGCCTAAGTAAGTAAGTAAGTAAGTAAGTTTAATTCATATAGCACATTTTTAAACGGGCCAAAGTTCTGTACAGTGTCAAACTAAAAGGCTAACATGAAATAATTTAAAAAAGCTAAAAGCGAGACATGCTCAAGCAGCAAAAATAAAATACATAAAATGTAAAAAGTATTTCAGTAGACAAAGACATAGAGGAACTGCACATTGGCAAAAGGGGACATGGTGCAACATGGCAACTTGGCAAAATTAAAGTTTACGTGAACTGTAACAAAAAGGACACGAAAAGGACAAGAAAAAAGATATCAAAGGCCAAAGACAGAAGAGCTAGGAGGCAAAGTCCAAGATGTTCATATGTGTTTTTAGTCTGGATTCAAAATTAGTGATTGTGGAGTATGGGCCACCCCCCACCATTGCCACGTGGTTCTACCCAAAGTAGACCAGCACCTGGAGCAGGACCGCACCAATCCTCTTGAGCGGGGGCACGATCTTCACATAAGTGTCGTAGATATGGACATCATCCATCTTGGGGGACTGGCCCACGAAGCCAAACATCGGTATGCTCCAGGATGACGCTAGCAGACCCGTGACCTGAACACACACACACAGGCACACACACACACAAACAAACACACACACACAAACAAACACACACACACACACACACACACGTTACACACCAAGTGCGTCTGTCTATGTGTGTGTGTGTGTGCGTGTGTGTGCGCGTGTGTGTGGTGTGTGTGTGTGTGTAGAGGTGTGTATGGGTACCTCTGCTTCCTCCGGGCAGGGCGGTCCAAACAGCGCGGAGATGTTGCTGCTCCAGTGTAGCTGGATGAGGGAGCTGAGTGAGGCCTTGGCGTCACACCTGGTGTCCACAAATGTCACGTCCAGCACCAGGCCCTCCAGCATCGCAGGGTTGGCGTTCACCTGGTGGGCAGGCATGACGCAGAGCACACACACACACACGCGCACACACACACACACACACACACACGCACACACGCGCACACACACACACACACACGCACACAGACACACACACACACGCACGCATGTACGCACGCACACACACATACACACACACACACACACACACACATTTGACCTTCTCCCAGACACCAAGCACACACACACACACACACGCACACACACACACACACACACACACGCACACACTTGACCTTACAGACGCCAAGCACAAACACACACACAACACACACACAACACACACACACGCACACACGCACACACTTGACCTTCCAGACGCCAAGCACACACACACACACACACACACACACTTGACCTTCCAGACGCCATGCACAAACACACACACAACACACACACACACACACACACACACACACACACACACACACACACACACACACTTGACCTTCAGGCACGCACACTGTACCTTCTCCACCGCCAGGTTGACGGCTGCCCCCAGGCGCCGGGCGCTGAAGGGGTAGGAGGCGTTAAGCGGAGCCTGGAAGCCCAGCATCAGCCGCGGGCCGGAGGTGGAGCCATCATCAGCACCCCCTTTACCTCCACCACCGCCACCACCTCCACCACCGCCACCACCATGGCGACGGATTTGCAAGGTGCTACACGTCAGGGTGGAGATGGAGAGCAGGCAGAGCAGGCAGAGCAGGAGCGTGAAGGTCCCGGGTGGCATAGTCCAAGGTTTCGACGCACACATATACATGTAACAGTGTCCCCTTAGTCACACACACACACACACACACACGCACCCAGGTCCATCAACTCAATTTCACACACACACACACACATGCACTCACACAACACCAACCCTAGAGCACGCATGCACACACAGGCACACACAGTGCTCCCTGAATCTCTCTCTCACAAAACAACATCCCTAGAGTACACATGTGCACACACAAACACACACACACACACGCACACGCACAAACTTCTGCACAACTTCTCACTGAATATCTATCTCTCTCACACACACGCACCAGCCTCAGAATCTGTGACACACGCACACACACACGCACACACATGCACCAGTCCTGCTCTCAGTTACACACACACCTGTGTGGAGCAGCCAGGCTGCTTTATACTGGGCAGGTATGCTAGGATCAGCTCCTCGTCCTCGCTCCTCCCCCCTTTCCATTCCTCTCTCCTCATCCCTCTTCTATTCCCCCTTCTCTCCTCAGCTCCCCATCCTCGCTCCTCCCCCCTCTCCACTACTGTTTCCTTTCCCGTCACCTCTCCCCTCATCCCCTCTCATCTCCTCTACTCTCCTCTCCTCTCCGCTCCACTCCGCTCATACCCTCCTCTCCCCTCTCCTCATCTCATCTCTTCTCCTCTCCTCTTCCCTCCTCTCCTCTCTCCCCTCATACCCTCCTCTCCTCTCCTCATCTCCCCTTCCCTCATCTCCTCTCCTCTCTCCCCTCATCTCCTCTCCTCTCTCCCCTCATCTCCTCTCCTCTCCTCTCCCCTCTCCTCATGTCCTCTCGTACCCTCCTCTCCCCTCTCCTCATCTCTTCTGCTCTCCTTTTCCCTCATCTCCTCTCTTCTCTCCCCTCATACCCTCCTCTCCCCTCTCCTCACCGCCCCTTCCCTTCCCTCATTTCCTCTCTTCTCTCCCCTACACCTCCTCACCCCTCTCCTCCTCTCCCCTCTCCTCATCTCCCCTCTCCTCACCTCTTCTCATCTCCCATTCCCTCATCTCCTCTCCTCTCTCACCTCATCTCCTCTCCTCTCTCCCCTCATCTCCAGGGAAATTAAGACTGCGATTATGTGATCAGGATGCCCCAGGTGTGCTTTTCTTCTCTTTTAGCTCACAGAAGCAGAATTCTGACGAAGATCATGATGATCATGATGATGATGAACATGTGTTGCTGAAGATTCCTCTAACATTAGCATAATAGTGCGACTCATCACCGGATCTGTGTACATCTGCTCCATCAAAAATACATTACACCAAGAATAGCAATGATGACCACATTTCCTATAAAGGCTGTAGCTTCAACGAAGTTCTTCAACAGTGGAGGACAACAAAAGGAGTAATTCCACACGCTCCATGTGTTCTCATCTGGTCCATCAACGGGAGACCCGACAAAGTGTTTGAAACTACAGAGAAAAGAGCTGCTGCCACACAAATTAATACATTTTTTTTAATAAGTTGCACAACATACCAGGGATTAACGTTTTGATGGTCAAACTATCTTCATCAGCGTATATTTCTTCACATTTTGTCCATTTACATCCGTAGGCTATTGATTCGACAGTGGTTTTTCAACAAGTTGTATAATAGTTTTTCCATGTTCTTACACCTGTAAAGGCCTAATGCGGGCATTAGTGAGTGTGCACTGTGCAATATTTTCAGCAGTTTCTATCCAGAATTCATGCTGCCCATTCAGAAATGTTACTTTTTTCATGAATACTTACCACTGCCATTAAATTCATTTTTCGTTCATTATTTTTCATTATTACCGGGAAAATTGCACTTTTCGTACATGAAAAGGTGGATCTTCTCCATGTACGCCATGACATTTTTAGCAGCAAAACTTAATGTACTTTGATCATACTAGTAACAATTACTTTATTATTGTCAGGTTTCAATTTCGGAACTGGAACTCAAATGCAGCACACAGAGGGTCAAGGTTGTGGGTATTTATTATTACAGACAAAAGCCTATCACTACGAAACTAAACTCACAGAAGGACAAGGTTACAAACAAAAGACCCAGACTAAGGAAACAGATGAACACTTACAGATTTGGGGAGATCAAGCATTTCACACTAAGACACATCTGACAATGACAAGGAACAAAAGAAATGCTAGGGCTTAAATACACAGAAAGTAATCACATGGAAAACAATTGGGCAGAACATATCAGGGCACAGGTGGACAGACAACGAGGGCATGAATCAGGAGAAAATGACAGCCAATGAGACTAAGGTAAATGAGACGGAGAGGCAGGAGAGAATCAGGGTAGTTAGTCGAACAGGTGTAAATTATAAAGGGGAAACAAGGAACAGGAGGATAAGCAACAATCAGGGACACACGCTGGGACGAACGAGGCACTAACGAGCACAGACAGGACAAGTGAAACACATGAGAAAACAAAGACTGGGCAAACAGGCTTAAGAGGGACAGGTGACACAAACAAGGGTGAAGCAGAACACATGACAGGAAAACACAAGGGCCTCGGTCAGAGGACATTTAACTCTGAATTAACTCCATTTAATTCAGAATACAACTTAATTCCGCTTTAAAAATGCTCATTGGGCACGCAATGACGCGGGGTCATCCCTATGTTCCCCCAGGTCCTATGTTCCCTGCTACCGGAGAACTTACAACCCTTTTTTCCAAGTAGACTGCTGCCGCATGGCGAGCACGAGTTGTTGTTAGGGTTAGGGTTAGGGTTAGGGTTAGAGTTAGGCTACCGCTGTGCACAAACTTGACATGAAATACTGTATGCATGCACAAGCCTCCTGGGCCTTATCCCCATGTCAGATACAATGTGGGGAACATAGAACCCTACAAAGACCGGGGCGGGGAACATAGGACCCAGGGAACATAGGTACACTCCCGATGATGCAAGACCCAGCAACGCACTTCCAGGCAAAAAATGGCAGGCCTCTGTGCAATTTCTTACATGGATGTTTTTGCTTAATTTAAAGGTCCTAAGTGACTATAAATGTTATGGATATAACCATATGTTGATGCAGAATGCACCACAAACTGATGTAGCACAAGAAAGTTACTCCACTGACCACTCGATTTTCTTAGATAGCCGGGTAAGCTAACCTGGATCATGTTTACTTCCAGACTGGGGGGGCTGGTCCACAGTATTTACCTGGGCTGAGGATACTAATTTGGGGATGAAGATTACCAGCTGTCCTGGTAGGCTATTACTGGGAGCTCCTGGAGCTTTGTGACCACACCCCCAGCTCTAATTTCGCTCGCCCAGCATGTGCATCCTCTCTGTCCAAAGGAAATGCACTTTTGGGAGAATTATTCATTCGGAATTAAAAACATCAAGTAAATGTAGCCATGAACAGAAAAAGTGACAGGGCAAAAACAAAACCAAGAAGTAAACACAGGCAAATGGAAAGTAGACACAGGAGACAAGTAGGGTCCATGAGAAGTCCATAACAAAGGCAGGGTCCGGATCATGACAATTACTTAGGAAATATTCATTAAAAGATCAAATTTGACAGTTTCAATGAGCGGCATAGTTTCAAAATCTACTCTGGCCACCATCCTACACCATCCTACATCCTACGTAATGTAATGTAATAATGTAGGCCTAATTTAATAATGTAATAGTGCATCTTTAACCCACCTCTTGTTGTCACCAATCCGTTTTCATCTTTGACTGTGTAAACCAGACCCCTTACATTTAGTTTCTTACATTAAGGAAGTTTGTCAGACACCTCTACTTTAACAAAATAAAAACAAACCATTTTTATTTTGCAAATTCTGCAATGCTTCAGTTAAAAATAAAGCACTTGTGGGGTTCGGGTCGTTTTTCGACCCTGTTCTTAATATGTAGCTTATAGAGCAATTATTACAGTCGAAACTGAAATAAGAAATGAACTGCTAGCTACAATAGATATAGCCAGCTCCTCTGCCAATTATTTGAGCTCATTGGGCAGCATAAGCTCATGAGAATCCATACAAAAGCCCACAAAATTGGATTTTCCTGTGTCATGTCAATGTTTTTTGTGAGTCATTTCAGCTTAGGGATCAATTTAGTATGGACATACTGTACATACTGTATAACCTTCATATATCACTCCGTTCTCTGTATACATATCAAGCATTGACTTGACGTAATAATTTTATAGGACTACAGTGCCTGTTATCGTATAGGCTATCACTGTAAAAGTACACCTAAACTAGAGTGTGGATCCAGATGAGGGTTGATAAGTGTTCACAGTAAATTTTGTGAAAACAATAATTCACTTGTAGGGTTACAAAAATAAAAATTGAGGTGGTTAGCATATTTTGTCAGTCCCCATCTCATATTTCCAGGGAGGAAAATTGGGAGATAATACACACAATATAAATCGCACAGGTTTCATAATTATCTTTTTGATGAAACTGAGGTAGATTAAAGAAAGGTTAGCAATTCAACAATGTGGATGAGCTGAACCAGTCTGTCAGGCCTCACCTGCAAGAAACCACTCTGCACAGAGGGGGTCATCCCTTTGTTCCCCGGGCCCTATGTTCCCGGCAACCGGGCAACTTGTGGATTCCCAGATATTCAAGTGATACTTCACCCCGATTTCTTCCTGGATTATGCATAGTGACACTTTGAGACACCTTGTGATGGAGTGACCATCACTAGGGTTGTGGGTGTGTTCTGACTGTCACGTCAACAAGCCTGGCTCTTTGGTGTAGCAGTCAGAGCCTCAGTATACTACTCCAGAAGGTCTGGGTTCAAGTCCCAGCTGGGCAACTCTACTCTTCTTCGCTACAAATAGTGTCAGAGGTGGGATGGTACCGTGAGGCCATCGGAAGCATACACGTGGTGTGTGAGCCGTAATTCCATGTGAGGGACCCCCAGGATTGGTGACTCCGGTGTGAGGGACCCCAGTGATGGGTGAAGCATAGATGAGGGGGCACACTGGATGGGAGAAGCATGATGGGCAGTTGCGCGAGGGACACCATGAGTGTGTGAAGCACACAGGTGCGCTTTCCGAAGGGGAAGGCAGTGTGATGGTGTGACCATCACTATGTGGTTGTGGGTGTGTTCTGACTGTCATGCCAACAAGCCTGGCTCTTTGGTGTAGCGGGTCAGAGTCCCAGTTTACTACTCCAGAAGGTCTGGAGTCCCAACTGGGCAACTCTACTCCCCTTTGCTACACACCTGGACACATTGAACACATTTTCCAATTATTGACTCTTTTGGCGGCTCAGCTATAGCACATGTGATGAGCCTCTCTTTTCTTCTCATCACAACCACAGCTCTGTGTGAGTGTGTGTGTGTGTGTGTGTGTGTGTGTGTGTGTGTGTGTGTGTGTGTGTGTGTGTGTGTGTGTGTGTGTGTGTGTGTGTGTGTGTGTGTGTGTGTGTGTGTGTGTGATGCATCGTTTTGGTTTAATTTGGTGGATAGTTTATGGTTTATGGTTATTGTAGCGAAAGGAGTTGAGTTTCCCCACCAAGGCTAAAACTCGGACAGCCAGTGACAGCCAGGTAACAATAAATGTTTTAATACTTATATTACATTATAGATTTTCTTTTTTTTTCTATTGAAATCAAGGGGTAGGCCTATGCGTATAAAAGAAGAACCTTAAAGTGGAATTCACCCCTGGTCATTGTGTGCTGTTATCACAGATAATGTATCCTCCTTTTGCATTTTACATTAGAAAAATAAAGTAATTTGCATTATTTTGTTTAATTTAATACAATTATGTGCTGAACCGCGATTGTCAAGCTATTTTAACGTACTCAGTTAACCAGAATGCACTGCGGGCCGTTGTCAGGTTAACACGTCACCGAATTCGAAGAATCTTGTGTTCTGGCTGCTCAGTGCTCGCTGCCAGCAGTCGTGGCTGGTTTGAGGACAAATGCTAATATCCGAGACAGATTGATGTTGAAAATGTAGACTGTTGAAAAGCAAAAACATAGATAAAAACAAGATAAAAATCATGCAATTTCCTCACTGGGTCTCATTGCGCAAATTATGACTACTAGCGAATAAGAAGCGAATGGAAAAACAAACTGTTGAGAAGTGCAGTTCGTGTCGCTGTCCTCAGATTAGTGCTGAAACGGAAAATGAGAATAGGTAACCTTATATATGAACTTTATTACAGGCTCTAGGCCCAATAGGCAGACACACATCATATTATACATAAAAAAACAATCACATATAAAATAGGCAGGAAAAGAAAAGGAAGAAAAAAAAACAACAAGCAATAATGCCTAAGCATATACAAACATATCTGTCATGACAGTCTTAAAAGGCAGCCATACCACATATATGATTGATATCGGATAGAGCTGCATCTGGAGCTTGTTAGAATCATTATACCGTAATACAGTTTTTAGACTCCAGACGGCACATGAACTTAAATATTAGGTTCCTCAAGAGACCAGGTAAAGTACAAAGTCCTGAGTCACAAAATAATTTACTAGCACTGCAACTCCTAGGCTTTTTCAGCAATATCCTCAGACAGTCATTATATGCCACGTGGAGTTTGCGCAATGTTTCTTTTTTGTAGGTGACCCATAATGAGGCTGCATACATAGGGCTACAATAGGCACGAAATAAGCTTATTTTCACATCATCAGAACAGTGGTGAAATTTTCTTACCAACATGTTTGCTTGGACATACAAACCACCACACATGCTTGACACCATCTAAAGCAAATTTGTTTATCTTGGTCTCAAGAGAAATGAAGAGACCAAGGATATGGATCACTGGAACCATGTTGTGTGATCTGAAGAGACCAAGATAAACAAATTTGCTTTAGATGGTGTCAAGCATGTGTGGTGGTAAACAAGTGAGTTTTACAAAAAAGGTGTATCCTCTCAATAGCCAAGCATGGTAGTGGGACTGACATGGTTTGGGGATGCATGAATGCTGTCAACATTGGCAATCTGAAATACACCTAAAAGAAACATGCATGTCAACATGCACTGTGACTACTGAAGCAGATCATGATATTCTCCATAGGATTGCATTCAAATCTCACACCAATCTATTTAAGCCAGATGCAGACTCAAAATGTAAAAGTTCAATGCAAAGAAAGGTTGAAACGCACACTGATGACCTCCCTTGTCATCCCTTTTCATTTCGTTTCATTTCGAGACGATTCGAGCTAACATAGCCCCTTCTCTACCGGATTTTAATCTGGGGTGTACTCACTTTTGTGAGTACATGTTCAAACATTAATGGCTGTATTTTGGGTTTTTTTCTGAGTGAACAAGAAATTTAAGCGGTTAAATGTGTTGTTAAAAGGTCACTAATCATTGTGTCAAAGTGAAATTTCTGTAATGCTTTCCTATGAAAAGATATACTCAAAAATCTGCAAAACTGTGAGGGGTGTATTCACTTTCGTGATATACTGTAGGTTGTCCTGACAGGTAAAACATTGGAAAGGGCACTTTATGGTCCTCCTTGGCTCTACATATCAACACAACACTCTTTTTTGCATTATACTGTACTCAAACTCAACCCCATACTCAGAGCACACATTCAAGAGCTGCTGGAACCCAACAGTGCTGGGGGACATGATGGCTAGATCATCAGCATACATCAAATGGTTTAAAACATTGTTCCCTATTAAACAACCTGTCTTACACATCCCCAGTTGTTTGGAGAGGTTGTCCATGTATAGGTTAAACAGGGCTGGAGATAAAAGTCCCCCTTGTCTTACACCATTGCCTACACTGAAAGGGGCAGAGAGGCTGTTTCCCCATTTCACCTGCATATGAAGAGTTCAGATGCAAAACCCCCTAAGTGCCTTTTCAGAAAATAATCTTAATTCAATTTTATTCACTACAAAGCTATTAAAATTGCATATTTTCATATTTTATTCATGTAATATAACTATTTATATGTATTATCAAGTACATGAATGTAAACCAAACCAACAACTGGGTTCTCTAAAAATATAGAAGTGCAGGTCTTCAGAAATGGAGTTAGGGGGTTTTGCATCTGAACTCTTCATATGTTGTTTAGCATACCAGAATGCGTATGATACATCCAGGTACACCCTTAAGCATGAGTTTAGTGAAGAGCTTATGGTGATTCACTCTGTCAAATGCCTTGGAAGCATCAACAACCCCCAGACATATTGTAGATCCATGTGTTCTGTAGGATTCAACTGTTTCTTTTAAGGCATATATACATAAATCTGTGCTATGCATAGGCTTAAAACCAAATTGATTTTCTGTGGTGTAGATGAATTCACTTAGTCTATCTAACAGCAGCTTCTCCAACACCTTAGAAAGGATGCTGTCTAAGGCAATAGGTCTGTAGTTGTCCATGCTCCCTATTTTACCTGCCTTGTCCTTAATGACAGGCACTAATGTAACAGTGAGCATGGTGTCAGGTAGCACCCCATGTGACATCAGACCAGTGAGGCAAATAGACAGCAAAGCAGCAACTCTAGGGCTGGCTAATTTAAGGTGCTCAGCAGTGATATTATCAATTCAATTCAATTCAATTCATTCTTTATTCCAGACCCAGGGGTATCCATATCACATTAAAAAAGACAAAGCAACACAACACAGTACATATCTTAAAAACAAACAAAAAAAACAAACAAACAAAAATCCGGAACAACTGACAATGAAAAGAAGGGGGAACAAAAACAAACAAACAAACAAAAAAAAACACAGATATATCATAATTCTCAAGTCATTGTCCCACATGCAAGCATGCTCGCCAGTGATTCCACATGTTTGAGAAGAGTCTCACAGAGCTACATTTAGGGCTGGCCAGGACAGCAACTAGGGTATTTTGTGACTCAGATGCCCTGCACATGAATTTATACATAAGATTTCGCAGCACAGCTGCACAAGTAGGTACCCCAGCATTGACAAACATTTTGCTTGCACTTGACCTCCTAGGAATTCTGAGCAGCAGCCTCATGCTGTCATTGTATGCCACCATGAGTTTCCTCATGCTGCCCTGTTTGTAGTGGCACCACAGGTGTGCTGTATACAATGGTGTACAGTATGCTTTAAAGAGTGAGATCTTGACCAACTCAGAGCACATACTAAATTTGCGGCACAACATGTTCGCTTGCACATACAGTTTCTGCCGTTGCCTGTAGATATCGCCATCATCTGTCAAGTCATTTGCAATTATGTGGCCCAGATATTTGATCTCACTGCATTGAGAGAGTTCGGTGCCAGCCAGATAAAAAGCAGGGAAGGGTGATTGTTTGTCCTCTCTGCTCCTTATGATCATGATCTTACTCTTAGTAGCATTGTATTTTATGTCACACTCTTCTCCATATTGTGAACATATTTTTTAGTAACTGTTGCAAGCCAGCAGTACATGGACTACCGCCAGTTCCACACCTATTTAGGGACATAGACAAATCATTCATGTACACATTAAAAAGAAAAGGAGATAAAATTCCGCCCTGTCGGACACCATTCGTGACAAAGAATGGAGCAGAGGTCACATTCCCCCATCTCACCCTCATTGTCTGATGTGAGTACCAATAGACCAGTATTCTGGTTAAAAACCCAGGTACCCCATTTTCGGTCAGTTTTAAAAATATTTTTTTATGATTGATGCGGTCAAACGCCTTGGAAGCATCAATGAAACACATGAACATTGAAGTATTTTGTGCATTATATCTATGTAAGTGTGACAGAGGTCATCTTGCACCTGTTCACCCCCCTCGGGGATCGAACGTGCGACCTCGTCAACTACAACGGTTCGGCAATGGAAGACACAGTACGATACCGCTGGGCCAAGAGACTAGTCTCTCGGCCCAACGGCACGAGACTGTATGAGGCTATCGGAGGGAGGTTTACCAACGTTCCACGCCAACTCTGTGCTAGTTAGCCTCCGTTACACTCTCCCCCTTAAACCTCACTCCCATCCCGGGTCATACGGCACCACTGTGACGGAGGTCATCTTGCACCTGTTCACCCCCCTCGGGGATCGAACGTGCGACCTCGTCAACTACAACGGTTCGGCAATGGAAGACACAGTACGATACCGCTGGGCCAAGAGACTAGTCTCTCGGCCCAACGGCACGAGACTGTATGAGGCTATCGGAGGGAGGTTTACCAACGTTCCACGCCAACTCTGTGCTAGTTAGCCTCCGTTACATAAGATTTCCTTTAAAACATATCTACACAGGTCTGTGCCAAGTTTTTCCTTAAACCCAAACTGGTTGTCTGTAGTCCAGACATACCTCTTTATTCTATCCAGAAGCACTATCTCAAGTATTTTAGATAGGACATTTGCCAGGGCTATTGGCCTATAGTTGTCTGAGCTATTTATTTTCCCAACTTTATCTTTTATTACTGGTACCAGCACAACTGACAGCATGGAGTCAGGTAAGACTCCATGTACTAGTACTACTACTTACAGTAACACATAGCCAACAGAGGACACAATTTCTGGCTGGCATACTTGATGTGTTCTGCTGTAATATTGTCCAGACCGCATGCCTTATTCTCTTTTAGCTTCAGCATTGCTTCCTGAACTTCAGCAGGAGTTACAATAACATCATTATTAAACTCAACATTATCCACTATAAATAAGTCACTTTTTACACAGTTTAGCAGCTCAGAATAACGTTGACGCCATAATTGTGAGATCTCTTCAAGCCCACTCACACCATCTATATTGGAAGGGAGAGGGGTTTTGCAATTATTAATAGATTTTATTTCTTTCCAAAAGTCATTAACATTATTCTTTTGTAGCTTCCTTGCTAAAGAATCAGCCCTCATAGTAGGCTATTTTCATTCCTTTTAATGTAGCGTAGTGCACATTTAAACCGGGCATTTGTGCGTTTCTTATCCTCAAACAGGGGTCCATGTCTACTTTTCCCTGCCTCAGCCCACTTTTTAAGAGCATTTCCACTAGATTTATTATCAGCTAGTTGTTCTATAGCCTATATTTAGCCTATTTTTGAAAAAAAACTAATGCTCATTAAATAGGGAAGTAGACTATCTATCTCTGCTCATGTTTTATCGGTTTAATCCCCTCAAATCAAAAGGCGAGGCCAACTTGCTGTCTCCGTTCAACCAACTTTATCAAAGAGCGCTCGCTTTCTCGCCCTGTCTCTCTCTCGCTCGTGTTTGGCCAAAAACCGTTTCATCCGGACCTGTGCTGTTAGCCAAACAGGCAAGGCAGAGGAAGTTGATTAATCATAAATAAAACTAATGTGCAGGCTGGCTTTTAAAAATGGTCTTAATCCCATTCATTGACTAATGCAAGTTCAACATGAAGGAA
>NC_085871.1:9523057-9530557 GCF_034702125.1 Engraulis encrasicolus
TCCATATTGTTTCATCTACTGTGTGTAAAATTACCACATCAGCGAATCTACAAATGTGGTGACATCCAATCAAGGACAAGGCACACACACACACGCACGCACGCACGCACGCACGCACGCACACACACACACACACCAGTGGCGTAACACAAACACTTGGGCCCCCCCTGCAGGCTACTTAGAGTGGGACCCCACACAACCCCCCCACCCCCCTCCCGCACCGCAATGTAAAAAAAATGTGAAAGGAGTGTAGTGTTGGGGAACCTTCAGATTCAGTAGGTTACCTAGAATCATTTTTGAGCTTTGAAATGCTAATTTCTGAGGAAACGTGAGGTTATTACGAGGCAGAACACTTCGCCAAATAAGCTGTGCAGCAACGCACCGGTTGGTATTTTATCTTTTTCCAAATACTGCAAAATATGTTGCCGACTTGTTCTCGAGTCTCCACCCCATAAAAAAACAGCGTCTGTGGACATTAGGGCTACGTTATGACAGAGCTGCGTTTGAGGGGAAAGACGCACGCTGTTCTCTGAGTATCTCAATTTGATAACTTGCACAGTCCCACCCCATGGCCCTCGCGGTTCACTAGAGCGAAACGGAAAGTTTTTTGGCGGAGGTTGTGAGCGCGACCCAACGTTTATTTCAGGGATTTTACAATTGAAAGTTAAAACACAGAGTACATATCAGAGAGCGTTGATTCACACGGAGCGTACATCAGCTCAGTGTTGACAACACAGATAGGGCCCTGTCTCGTGTAAGCGGGGCCCCGCCTTCCCAACTACTCCCCCAGCCTATGGGCCCCCACCCTACCAGGGCCCATATAGGAGTATACTTTATGGCTATGACACACTGTAGGAGCCGAAATGCACATTATTTGATTTTGTACTGATACCTCCTTTTTTGTGTTGTGCAAGCCCATTCCTGTCTCCCTCTTGTGGCCAAAGGGCCACCCACCTTTCCTTTATCTGCAGGTGATGCTACCTGAGAAGGCGTGGCCGGAGCAGGAAGTGATGGTCTTTGACCTAACTTACTAACCCAAGCAGAATACCAAGCCAAACCAAGACCAAGAATCCTTAGTTTATCTTTCTAATCCTGCTTTATATGGACATTCTGAATCTACTGAGTTTTGTATCATCTTTTGTTTTCATTAAATCCTTCATTATTTTTGGACATTTTTCTCATCTGGACCTTATTTTTACTTGGGAAGTTTGAGTCAGCCTCTCCAGCTCGGCCACCAGTGGCTATCAATAGGAAAACAATAGGAACAAAGAAATAGCCACTACAAAGTCAAAGACCGCTTCCATCAAAGAAGAAGAAAGTCAAAGACCTCTTCCAACAAAGAAGAAGAAAAGCCAAAGACCTCTTCCAAACTGATGGATGCCATCCAGTGAGCCAACTTGAAACAACAAGCTGTGGATTCAAGATGGAAAAGGAAAAATGGATGGAGGCTATGGAGCACATGGAGATGATTGTTTGAGAGCATGGTACGTACTCCCTCTACTACATTTAAGAAGACCAGTTTGATGTTGAAGTTGAAGATTCAATGAAGGAAGTCTGCTATTGGAGTGGATTATATTGAATTTGCCCAGTTGTAAAGTTTCTACTAGTGGAGTGGATAACTATATTGTTTGGATGACTGGATGAATAAGGAAACAAATTGAAACAAACATGGCTGATCAAATGGAAACAAATGTGACTGAGGAAGTAGCTGATATTGCCTCAAACTCAGGAAAAGAAATGGAAGATGGTGAACATGCACCTAAATTGAAAAATGTTAGAAAAGGAAAACTTAGCCAGTTAACAAAAAGGAAGAAAATAATAATTGCATTAATGGAAGATGTGACTGGCATACAGGAAGTAGAAGAAAATCTTCAAAAGTACATACAACTACTTGCAGAGTTAAAGTCTGTACACAGAGATTATCAGGAGCAACTGAGTGAAGATAAAGCCAAAAAAGATGAATGTGAATGGTTTAAACCCAAAATGGCCGAAATTGATGAATTTCTCTCTCTTGTGTCTGAGTGGCTTGTTGGTGCATCCAAGACTACTAAACCAGAACCGGAACCGGAAGAGGAGAAGGAGGAAGAAGTGGAGGTGACGGCAAAGGACAGCATCTCTCAAGTGTCTCACAGGTCACGTGGGTCCAGGACATCTTCAGTAGCATCAGCCAGAGTTGTTGCGGAGGCTGAGAGAGCTGGACTCGAGGCCAAGGCTGCAGCGCTGAAGGAGATGCATGAATTGGAGGAACTGGAGAGTGCCCTGCAGAGAGAGATGCGAGCATTAAAGCAGAAACGTGAGGCTCTTGAGCTGAAAACACAGTTGGCCGTCTCATCATCCAAAATTGCAGTTCTCAAGTCCGCTGAGCAACAACAAGGAGCCGTGCTGTCCAGTCCAGCAGTGGAACCAGTAGGTGAGGAGATGCCAAGAGGTCCAACAGTCACACAAGCACCAGTCACGCAAGTGAAGCCACCAGACGAAACACTTCAGAGTGAAGGTAAAGACCAAATGAATGCTTATCTTGCTGAAATGTCAATGAAAAGTGCTACAGCAGAGAGTGAGTTTCTCTCTTTAGACAAAGTTGCCCAAGCCCTTTCAATGATGCAAACCCCAAGTGTTCGTCCTAAAGATGGCGTTCACTTTCAGTCTGTCTTGGTAGGAGAGGGAGAGAGTTTAAACATTAAAAAGACCACCTCAAGTCCTCTTGATTCACTCAGAAAGAGCGACCCCTCTAAAGCAACAAGCACAAGCACATCTAGCCAACTTGTAGCACCTCCAAGGCATGATGTTAATGATGGACTTGCAAACATTCTACAGCGCCAAAATGACATTACATCCATTCTTGTCAAACAACAACAACAGTCAAAACTCCCTCAAAGAGAAGTCCCAGTGTTCAGTGGAGACGTAATGCTGTATAGGCCATTCATCAGAGCTTTTGAGCATATGATCGAGCTTAAAACTGACAATAGTGCAGATAGGCTGTACTTTCTTGACCAATACACTAGTGGGCACCCTCGAGACCTTGTGAGGAGTTGTCTTCACATGAGCTCAGACACAGGCTATGAAAAGGCAAAAGCTTTGCTTCAGGAGCACTACGGAGATGAATTTAAGATCTGCTCTGCATACTTGAAAAAAGCATTAGAATGGCCTGTCATTAAAACTGAGGATGCCAAGGCACTACAAGCCTTTGTGCTATTTTTGAGGAGCTGTTGTAATGCCATGCAAGAAATGAAATACTCACAGGAGATTAACTTGTCCTCCAGTCTGAAAGTCTTGATCATGAAGCTCCCCTACAAATTCAGAGAGCGCTGGCGCTCTTATGTGTGTGAATTTCAGGAGAAGCAGAAGAGCAGGCCACAATTCTCTGATCTTGTCACCTTTCTTGAAAAGCAAGTGAAAGTGATTACTGATCCAGTGTATGGAGACATTCAGGATAGGCCCACAAGAGGAATACTTACCAATACACCTAAGCCATCCAAGTCCACCGGTGCCACTTTCATCAGTGGTGCCACTAATGTCTCTGCCTCTTCTCCCCAACTCAGCCCACATTCCAAAAGTAATGCCATGCAAGCGCCTTGCCCCATGTGTAGCTCCAATCATACACTTGACTGCTGTGATGCATTGATGAAAAAGAGACACAGAGAGAAGATAGATTTCTTAAAGGAAAAAGGGATCTGCTTTGGCTGTCTACATCAAGGTCACCTCAGCAAACACTGCAAACAAAAACTTACCTGCACAGTCTGCTCCAAACAGCATCCAAGCGTCCTGCACATTGAAACAAAACAACAACAACAAAGGTCTGTCCCATCAGAAGATGTACTTCCTGCTGATGCACAGCCCAAAGAGTGTGGGCACATTGGGGCCGGTACAGGGGCCGGTAACGTGCTGTCAGTGCTCCCTGTGAAGGTAAAGGCAGGCAGAGGAGAAAAGGTCATAACAGCATATGCATTCATTGACCCAGGTAGCTCAGCTACTTTCTGTACTGAGCGGCTGATGTCACAGCTGAATGTTAAGGGAAGAAAAACAAACATACTGCTACAAACAATGAGTCACGAGACATCTGTGCCAACTTATGTGATCTCAGGCTTAGAAATTTCTGGTCTTGAAGAGAACAATTTCATTCCATTACCTGATGTGTTTACACAAAAAGAGATGCCTGTAACCTCTGAAAATATCCCCACAAAGCAGGATCTTGCCAGATGGCCTTACCTGGAAAAGGTCAACATCCCAGTGATAGACAGCAGAATTGAACTGCTGATAGGAACCAATGCCTCCAAGATCATAGAGCCCTGGGAAGTAATAAACAGTCAGGGGGAGGGGCCATATGCACTAAAAATTGCCGTGGGATGGGTGGTTAACGGGCCGCTAAGACATGGCAAATCCGCCATAGATGATGACTGTCAATCTGCAGCAGTGAACAGGATCTCTGTTGCAAATCTTGAAAAGTTGTTGATCAGTCAATACAATCAGGAATTCAATGAAAAGACTGCTGACGAAAAGCGTGAGCACTCCATTGAGGACAAAAAGTTCCTAGAAATTGCAAACAACTCTGTGTCACTCATAGACGGCCACTACACACTAGACTTACCCTTCAAGGATGATGATGTCAAGTTGCCCAATAACCGTCCCATTGCCCTACAGCGCCTCCAAAGCCTGAAAAGGAAACTGAAGAAAAATGAAATGTTTCATGATGAGTATTCTGCCTTCCTCAATGATGTCATAGCTCAAGGATATGCTGAAGTGGTCCCACAGGAAGAGCTAGAAGGAGTGGAAGGACGAACCTGGTACATACTGCATCATGGTGTATACCACCCCAAGAAAAACACACTCAGGGTGGTGTTTGACTGTGGTGCAGTGTACCAGGGTAAGTCCCTAAACTCAGAACTTTTGCAAGGCCCTGATCTGACCAACTCATTGATTGGTGTTCTGCTTAGATTCAGACAAGAGCCCATTGCTCTAATGGCAGACATTAAATCCATGTTTCATCAAGTCAGGGTAACCAAGTCAGACACAGACTTCCTGCGGTTCCTGTGGTGGAGAGATGGGAACATAGAACAAGATCCAGTAGACCATCGCATGCTCGTACACTTGTTTGGAGCCACTTCCTCCCCAAGCTGTGCCAGCTTTGCCCTGCGGAGAACAGCAGAGGAGAATCTCCACATGAGACCACAGGTGACAAACACAATAATGAATAATTTTTATGTTGACGACTGCTTGACCTCTCTGCCTACAGTACAGGATGCCATGCAGTTAACAACAGACCTGGTTGAACTATGCAGCAAAGGAGGATTCCAGCTTACAAAATGGGTGAGCAACAACAGAGATGTGCTGTCAAGCATAAAAGAAGAGGAAAGAGGAAAAGACATCAGATCCTTAGATCTCGACAAGGACCAATTACCAGTGGACCGGGCGCTTGGACTACAGTGGAGTGTAGAAGGTGATGAATTCAGATTCAACATTGTCGTTCCTCAGAAGCCACACACACGGAGAGGAATTCTGTCAATGGTGAGTTCCGTGTACGACCCCCTGGGTATCCTGGCACCTCTCACTCTCCCGGCCAAGCAACTGTTACAACAGCTCTGTAAGCAGGGCTGCGGATGGGATGAACCAATATCCCCAAGCCAGTCTAAACAATGGACTGACTGGGTTGAAGATCTCCCAAAACTAGTCAGCTTCAATGTCCCACGCTGTATCAAACCGCCCAGCTTTGGAAAACCAGTAAGCATCCAACTGCACCACTTTGCCGATGCCAGTGAGCTTGGGTATGGGGTGGTGAGTTATTTGAGGATGACCAATGACCAGGGTGGGATACATGTGTGTTTCCTAATGGGAAAGGCTAGGGTTGCCCCCTTAAAGCAGCTCACAATCCCAAGGCTAGAATTAGCAGCAGCGGTACTGTCTGTTAAAGTAGACAGGCTACTGAAAGTTGAATTATATCTCCCCCTACAAACCTCCCAGTTTTGGGTTGACAGTCAAGCTGTACTGAAGTACATAGCCAGCGACAGCGCCAGGTTCCACACCTTCGTAGCAAACAGAGTTGCCTTCATCAGAGAGAACACCAACATTCAGCAATGGAAGTTCATTGAGGGTAAGCACAACCCAGCAGATGATGCCTCCAGGGGGCTCAATGCAAAGAAATTCTTGGACAACAAGCGCTGGCTTAGAGGCCCTCAATTTCTCTGGGAACAGAATCACACCTGGCCCACAATGAACATTGACTCAGAACCTTTGTCACACAATGACCCAGAGGTCAAGTGCTCCATTGTCTGCAATGCTGTAACCCAAGATCCATCAAATGCAACTAACAAGCTTCTCTCTTATTTCTCAGATTGGAGCAGGTTGATGAAAGCTGTTGCCTGGTACCAGAAATTTGGAGATAGTCTGTTGGCACTAGCTGCAAAAAGAAAACAACTGTCCACTGCAGTAACCACTCGTTCTCGCCAACAGAATGCAACTTCTCAGCTGCAAGACTTCAAGTCAAAGCTAGGTGGTCAATGCCTATCACTAGATGACATGGAAAAGGCTGAGAGAGCAGTGTTATCATTCACTCAAAAACAGGCATTCCCAGTTGAATGGGAGAAGTTGAAAACAGTGCCCCCTTGTGTTCCAAAACGGAGCAAACTTTACAGCCTAGACCCTATACTGAAAGACGGGCTGCTCAGAGTAGGAGGACGATTGTCCAGAGCAGCCATGTCAGACACAATGAAGCATCCCATCATTCTACCGAAACAGTCTCACATCTCCAGTCTCTTGCTCCAACATATTCATGACAAGTATGGACACTGTGGAAGAAACTACATCCTCAGCAAAATGAGAAGAAAGTACTGGATTTTAAGTGCAAACAGTGAGGCAAGGAAAGTAATTTCAAAATGTGTGACCTGCAGACGCCGGCTAGAAACCAAAACAGCAGAACAAAAAATGGCAAATTTGCCGCATGAAAGAACCAAGTCTAACCTCCCCCCTTTCACCAATGTTGGCATGGACTATTTTGGTCCAATACTAGTTAAGAGAGGCAGAAGCTTGGTAAAAAGATATGGTGTGCTATTCACCTGTTTGTCTTGCAGAGCCATTCATCTTGAAATAGCATGCACACTCGACACAGATTCCTGTATCCATGCAATTAGAAGATTTGTATGCAGACGAGGCCAGGTACAGCATATGTGGTCAGACAACGGCACCAATCTAGTTGGTGCTCAAAAGGAACTGAAGCAGGCCTTGTCCAGTCTCAATGACAAGAAGATCCAAGGTACCATGCTGAAAAAAGGCATAAGCTGGACCTTCAACCCCCCAGGAGCATCTCACCACGGTGGGGTGTGGGAGAGAATGATCAGGTCAGTGAGACGAGTCCTGAACGCCCTCACACACCAACAACCCCTGACGGATGAAGGTCTCCAGACATTGTTTTGTGAGGTTGAGGCTATCCTCAACAACAGGCCAATCACCACAGCCTCCTCTGACCCTTTTGACCTAGAGCCACTTACCCCAAATCACATCCTCCTGCTC
>NC_085871.1:9533057-9538057 GCF_034702125.1 Engraulis encrasicolus
AGTGAATCACGGGTTAATCATTATGTAAGCATTATTTCTCATTTCCTAACTATTATCTACTACCGTTAGTAAATGGTTAGTGTGTGCTGATATAACAGTTCGCTAAGCAAAGTTAAGCCTTAAATAAGCCTTATTTTAACAATAGTTAACCCTTAGTAAATAACGAGTTAGTCGTTATGTATGTGTTATTCCTCATTTCTTAACTATTATCTACTACCATTAGTAAATGGTTAGTGTGTGCTGATGTAACGGTTCGCTAAGCAAAGTTAAACCTTAGTTAAGCCTTATTTTTAACATTAATTAACCCTTAGTGAATCACGAGTAAGTCGTTATGTATGTGTTATTTCTCATTTCTTAACCATTAACTAATACCGTTAGTAAATGGTTAGTGTGTGCTGATGTAACTACTCGCTAAACAAAATTAAGCATTAGTTAACCCTTAGTGAATCACGAGTCAGTCATTATGTATTTCTGTGAAATTATAAGTACGTTAATTAATCATTCGTCTATGGTGATTTAACTTTCTGATAAGCATTAGTAAACCATCATTAAAATGTCTGATAACCCACCTTTATTTATGAAAAAAACATTATCTCTTTGTTGTCTCCTACCACCTAACCATTAACAAGTACTATTAGGCATGTAATGGTAACGGTTTGTAAACTCTTGTTTTAGCATCAGTGAAGTCTTATTTAACCCTTTTGTAATGGTTAGTGTGTGATGACTGTTGCATGCAAACATAGCCTAGGCCTAAGTTGGGGGCTCATGTGACTGCCCCTCATGNATGTTTCTGGACATTAACAAATGACTTGTTAAGCGTTGCTTATGCATTATCAAGGAATTACAAACCATTACTTAAGTATATCTGGGGAACTGATCTAAAGTGAAAACCTGTTATGGCTTTACAACACATTAACGAATGACTTGATAAGCATTGCTTATGCATTACCAAGAAGTTTCAACGCAATAATAACGCATATCTGGGTTTTTTTTTAAGTTAAAACCTATCCATACTTTCCAAAACATTAACAAGTGACTTGATAAGCATTGCTTGTGCACTATCAAGGATGTATAACCCATTATTTAAGTATATCTGGGGAACTGATCTAAAGTGAAAACCTTTCCATGCTTTCCATAACGTTAACAAATGACTTGATAAGCATTGCTTATGCATTACCAAGAAGTCACAACTCATTACTAACGCATATCTGTGGGAACTTTTTAAGTGAAAATCTCACCATGCTTTCCAAAACAAATGACTTGATAAGCATTGCTTATGCATTATCAATGATTTATAACCAGTTACTTAAGTATATCTGGATAACTTATCTAAAGTGAAAACCTGTTATGGCTTTACAACACATTAACGAATGACTTGATAAGCATTGCTTATGCATTACCAAGAAGTTTCAATGCATTAGTGACGCATATCTGGGGAACTTTTTAAGTGAAAACCTTTCCATGCTTTCCAAAACATTAACAAATGACTTGTTAAGCATTGCTTATGCATTATCAAGGAGTTACAACTCATTAATTAAGGTTATCTGGGGAACTGATCTAAAGTGAAAACCTTTCCATGCTTTACAAAACGTTAACAAGTGACTTGATAAGCATTGCGTAAGCATTATCAAGAAGTTTCAACGCATTAATAACTCATATCTGGGGAACTTTTTCTGTGAAAATCTTTCCATGCTTTCCAAAACATTAACAAATGACTTGATAAACGTTGCTTATGCATTATCAAGGAGTTACAACTCATTACTTAAGTATATCTGGGGAACTGATATAAAGTGAACACATTTCCATGCTTTCCAAAACGTTAACAAATGGCTTGATAAGCATTGCTTATGCATTATCGAGAAGTTTCAACGCATTACTAACGCATATCTGGGGAACTTTTTCAGTGAAAATCTTTCCATGCTATCCAAAACATTAACAAATGACTTCATAAGCATTGCGTATGCTTTTATCAAGGATTTAAAACCCATTAGGCCTACTTAAGTAGGCCTATATCTGGGGAACTTCTCTGAAGTGAAAACCTTTCCATGCTTTCCAAAACATTAACAAATGACTCGATAAGCATTGCTTATGCATTATCAAGGAGTTACAACTCATTACTTAAGTATATCTGGGGAACTGATCTAAAGTGAAAACCTTTCCATGGTTTACAAAACGTTAACAAATGATTTGTTAGGCATTTCTTATGCATTATCAAGAAGTTACAACTCACTACTTGCACATATCTGGGGAACTTTTAAATTGAAAACCTTTCCATGCTTTTCAAAACGTTAACAAATGACTTGTTAAGCATTGCTTACGCATTATCAAGGAGTTACAACTCATTACTTAAGTATATCTGGGGAACTGATCTAAAGTGAAAACCTTTCCATGCTTTACAAAACGTTAACAAATGATTTGTTAGGCATTTCTTATGCATTATCAAGAAGTTACAACTCACTACTTGCACATATCTGGGGAACTTTTGAAGTGAAAACCTTTCCATGCTTTCCAAAACGTTAACAAATGACTTGTTAAGCATTGCTTATGCATTATCAAGGAGTTACAACTCATTACTTAAGTATATCTGGGGAACTGATCTAAAGTGAAAACCTTTCCAAGCTTTACAAAACGTTAACAAATGATTTGTTAGGCATTGCTTATGCATTAACAAGAAGTTACAACTCACTACTTGCGCATATCTGGGGAACTTTTAAAGTGAAAACCTTTCCATGCTTTCCAAAACGTTAACAAATGACTTGATAAGCATTGCTTATGATGAAATAACACATACATAACGACTTACTCGTGATTCACTAAGGGTTAATTAATGTTAAAAATAAGGCTTAAGGTTTAACTTTGCTTAGCGAACCGTTACATCAGCACACACTAACCATTTACTAATGGTAGTAGATAATAGTTAAGAACTGAGGAATAACACATACATAACGACTAACTCGTTATTTACTAAGGGTTAACTATTGTTAAAATAAGGCTTATTTAAGGCTTAACTTTGCTTAGCGAACTGTTATATCAGCACACACTAACCATTTACTAACGGTAGTAGATAATAGTTAGGAAATGAGAAATAATGCTTACATAATGATTAACTCGTGATTCACTAAGGGTTAACTAATGGTAAAATAAGGCTTGACTAACCCTTAAGTAATGCCTAAAAAGGGGTACTTATTATAAAGTGTTACCAAAGATTGGGTTCATCACAGGGAGGCATGGCAACGGTTTTATGACAGGTATCATGTCTGACCTAAAAATCGCTGACCTACAGTGCCCTCCATAATTATTGGCACCCCTGGTTGAGATGTGTTAAAAGCCTTAAAATAAATTCAGTGTTTATTGCAGAAGAATACTGTCACACTGAAAATTGTAGGAAAATGTAGCCTTCAACTCAAATTAATTGTAAGAAAATAAAAAAATCCCTGACTAAAAAATAAGTATTTTTCATTAAATCACCTGTTCCACAATTATTGGCACCCTTAACAATTCCCAGGAAATAAATATAATTGAAGCATTTCTGTCATTTCTAAAGTAGTTTACAAAGTTAACCAGAGTATGTAGAAACATTTAATTAGTAATTCATCGCTTCCTGTTTCCCTGGGGTATAAATATGACGTGACACCGAGGCCATTTCTCTTATCCACTCCTAAACATGGGAAAGACAAAGGAACACAGCATACAAGTGAGGCAGATGTGCGTCGACCTTCACAGGTCAGGCAGAGGCTACAAGAAGATTGCCACTCAACTGCAGCTGCCCATATCCACTGTGAGAGGAATAATTAAGAAGTTCAAAACAACTGGAACAGTGGTAAACAAGCCTGGACGAGGACCCAAGTTTATTTTGCCACCACGCACAGTGAGGAGGATGGAAAGAGAAATCAAAAGATCCCCAAAGCTCACTGTTACAGAATTACAACAAATGGTAGCATCCTGGGGTCACAAAGTCTCCAAATCAACCATCAGGCGCTGTCTACACGCCAACAAGCTGTTTGGGAGGCATGCACGTAGAAAACCTTTCCTCACTCACAATCAGAAACGCAAACATCTGGAGTTCGCCAAGCGGTATTGGGGCTTCAACTGGGACCGTGTGCTTTGGTCAGATGAGACCAAGATTGAGATTTTTGGCAACAAACACTCTAAGTGGGTCTGGCGTGCCACGAAAGATGCGCATGCTGAAAAGCACCTCATACCCACTGTGAAGTATGGGGGTGGGTCAGTGATGCTGTGGGGCTGTTTCGCTTCCAAAGGCCCTGGGAACCTTGTTAGGGTGCATGGCATCATGAATGCTTTGAAATACCAGGACATTTTAATTCAAAATCTGTTGCCCTCTGCCCGAAAGTTGAAGATGGGTCGTCACTGGGTCTTTCAGCAAGACAATGACCCTAAACATATGGCCAAATCTACACAGAAATGGTTCAACAGACACAAAATCAAGCTCCTCCCATGGCCATCTCAGTCCCCAGACCTCAAACCCATTGAGAACCTGTGGGGTGAGCTGAAGAGGAGAGTACAGAGGAGAGGACCCAGGTCTCTGGATGATTTAGAGAGATTCTGCAAAGAGGAATGGCTGAAGATCCCTCTTTCTGTCTTTTCCCATCTTGTGAAACATTATACAGTAGGAGAAGATTAGGTGCTGTTTTGTTGGCAAAAGGGGGTTGTACAAAATATTAACACCAGGGGTGCTAATAATTGTGACACACATTATTTGATGTCAAATAATTATTTCTTTATGTGGGATTTTTTCCCCACTGAATAAATGCACTTGTATTGAAGGTTGGATTTTTCTCTTTTTTTCCATTAAGGTCCCATATTATTTAGAAAAATAAATAAATAATTGGAAGCTAAAAAACACATCTCAAACAGGGGTGCCAATAATTATGGAGGGCACTGTAGGTCTCATCAGTGTACCTTCCTTATTGCATACTACTTATCATATAGTTATTCCATTACATTAGCATAACTTTACCTAAACTAATATCGGCTTAATC
>NC_085871.1:9543057-9545557 GCF_034702125.1 Engraulis encrasicolus
GGAATGATCATGCGAGGCAGCATGGGATTTCCCAGGCTAATAGAGAGTGCGTTTTAATATGTGACCTTGCTTCCTCCACTTGCCTCCTCCACTTGCTTCTCGTCATGATGACATCACTGAAAACAGCATTATATTTCAATATCTTGCAAAAGCACAATTGTAAAGTCTTTTTCTCATTTGCAATTTGGATGGTGAATGAAAAACAGTCCCTCAAAAGTTGTTGTGGCGAGGCTGACAGCAGGGAAACTTTATCGTTTTCTCCACGGAGGAGGGGCCAGGAGGCGGGACGAGGAGACAAGCACAAGTGGAGGAGGCAAGGTCACATATTGGGATGCACCCAGAACCTAGGGGTTAGGTGAGGACACATTGTAGAGGTCAGAGGTCAAAGATTATGTCATGACTCATGGTGATAGGATGTAGCCAAAGATCAAGGTTAACTGCAAAAGTTAAAGGTCATTCCATGTATTGATCAGGAAACTGATAGAAAAAAAAGCGCTTAGGATGAGTCTTTGCATTTGTTTTAAACGTTGAAAGGTGAAAGGTTCTGTTTTGTTTTGTGTTGTTGCTGATAGGATGGATAGGGTGGAGGGGGACTAAGGGAAAGGTTAGCGTGTTGAAGAGGTTAAAATAAAGGGGTTATGTTAAAGATGTCAACAGTGAAGAGGTGAAAGGTCATGATGTGTGCTTGATGCTGACAGGGGGCAGCTATGGAGTAATGGGTAAGGAGCTGGACTGTAAGATCATCACACTGCAGGTTCAATCCCCACCCTTACCAATCCCAATCCCTACTTCACGACTGACATGACCCTCAAAATGTCTGTGCACGGCACTGCGCTGTAATATCAGTAAGTCGCCTTGGATAAAAGCGTCAGCTAAGTGTAACGTAATGATAGGATGGAGCCAGGCACATAAAGAGTGAAGAGTTGAAGAGTTGGTCATGTTGCGTGCTTGATGCTGACAGGATGGAGCCAGGCGGAGCACGCTGATGAAGGATGACCCTCTCGTCACCCATCACTATGATGACAGCCGAACACTCTACGAGGTCTTCCAGAAAGGCAAAGAGGTGTCAGGTGAGAGATGATGACTTATTACGAGAGACAACCAGAAGTGTCAAAAGTAAAAGTAAAAGTAAAAGTACATTTGTGGTGTAAGTAAAACACTAGCACATGATATTACTTAGCTATTACACCATTTACTCCATTGTACCTAATGAGATAGATGGACTTTGTTGATACAGAAAAACAGTAAAAACTTAACAAGGACCCAGCACAAACTTGATCCAACCAGCGCAGAGCTGATCATAAGACAAGTCCACACAGGTCTACTGGTGGCTCAGATTAGTTACGTGTATTGGAAGGAAAATGTGTTTTATTTACTTTTATTTTGACTTTTGTCACCTCTGGAGACAACACATGCCTTCTTTCTGTTTCGGTTACAGTTTTATTTAACCAGACACAGTAGCGTAACAATGTAGTCTTTGCCAGTGATTTCAAATGACCTGATTTTACCTGTCCAATTAAGCCAAGGGATCATTCAACCAGCCAATCACCTGTTTCAGAGCCATGGAATTCAGAGCTGTGACAACTGGGGTACAGGATGTCAGTTGGTGACATGATTCACGTAGATTCAAATAATTCTGTGCTCCGGCTTTCTTTTCACTAGAGCCACTATAACAAGCAAAGTAAAAAATGAAGTAAAATGAATTACATTTACCTTTACTGCACTTACCGTGTTCGATGCTCACTTCCTGGAACTATTTGGGAACTATTTCAATGGCAATCTGTGCGCCAAAGGCTGCATGAGGCGCCATTGGTGTACAAAGAAATGGAACATGGAGGTCAGTGGGATTAGCCTAACTCTTACTTCCATGGCTCTGACCTGTTTGAATTGGACCAGTTGGACCAGCTGGAATATGTGATATGTTGAATTGGATAGTAAATGTAAATCCAGATTGTTGTATAGAAATCTTGTCTCCAACTGTAAACATGCACACACAAACACACAACACTTCACATTGTACCTGTATTTCGAGTTGTAAATGGCAACCAATATTCGACCGACTGTTGTAAGGGGGGGTGAGAATTGAGCCGATAGTTGTATAGTCTGAACCTATCTTAAGTGGGGTTTTGAATGGGGTACTAGGGAGTGACTGAACTCAACGGTGTGTGTGTGTGTGTGTTTTTGTGTGTGTGTTTTTGTGCATGCGTGCGTGTGTCCGTGTGTGTGTGTATTTTGCTTCTATGACATCTTCCTGCAGGTAATGGGCCCTGCCTGGGCTATAGGACACAAGGGAAGCCCTACCAGTGGATCAAATACAAACAGGTGCACACATACACACACGCACGCACGAACACGCGCGCGCACACACACACACACACACACACACACACACACACACACACACACACACACACACACACACACACACACACACACACACACACACACACACACACACACCAAGAATGGCGACTGAGATGTAACACTCTGTAGTCTTATA
>NC_085871.1:9553057-9558057 GCF_034702125.1 Engraulis encrasicolus
GTTGCAAGTTATAATGATATTATTTGAGCTGGTGTAGACAGGCTCTTCGTATAATATAATATAATATAATATAATATAATATAATATAATATAATATAATATAATATAATATAATATAATATAATATAATATAATATAGGAGAAGCAGTAAGGGATCACAAGCGAGTGACATAGCAACACATGTTAGCTTGTTGTAAGGACAACTATAACAATAGGCATTTTATTTCTCTGCTGAGTCTGTTTTTGTCCTGTGCTGCAGATCTTTGAGGCCTATGGCCAGACGGAGTGCACTGCAGGCTGCACCTTTGCTGTACCTGGAGACTGGACATCAGGTGAGTCCCGCCCAACAATAGCGCCGTCCACCAAGTAAGGGTTAACGTTCGGCGAGAAGGTCGCTACCGTGGAATAGCAGCACGACAGAGAGAATCTTTAGACCCCGACGCGGAGCGACCGACTCGCCGAAAGTTAACCCGCTTATTATATGGATATACTTAAATGATTCACACATGGCGGGGACATTTCATTAGGCCTATTTAATGTTAAGTCTATTATAGTTTTTAATGTCAAAAGATTGTTGCTGCGCAAAACAAAACAGTGCCGTTGTGGAACACCGCTAGGCAACAGCTAGCCAGGACAACAGGTGTTGTCTATCACAGCAGCTGATTATTGTTCAAAAGTCGCTTTAGGCTTTAGCAGTGAAAAGTCTTGTTGCCATTGCCAGCGGTCTGTTATAGACCAACCCGTCCGTTATCAAAAAATAACAGACGTGCAAACGTTGGGGAGCCCCACTGAAATGAATGGAGCATTCGACCGATGACGTCACACCATATAATAACACCTGTTAACCCATTGATGCCTAAAGCACCTGCAAAAAATGCCCACTGAATGCCTAAGCCCTTGTGGGGAAAGTTGCCCTAAGCCTATAAAAACCTAAATATCCTAGCATCTGATGCACATAAAAACATGAAATGAATTGCATTTAAATCCTAAAACCCTCATCTTGCATTAGAATGTACTCATTCAGCTGCAACATACCCACATTTTTTATTAAAAAGCGAACATCTCAAGATCCAGAATGCTGCGTACATGTGTCTCCAGGCACCAAAGGTCAAACAACATATACGAGTCATCAGGCCAAAATGGGTTAAAATTAGTTAAAGAAAATATCGCACGTTAATCTATTCTCAAAATATAGGTTTGGAGTTTGGGTATGCACGTCACCATAGCGTTTAATTGACAGACGCTTTTAGACTGCGCTCCAGTCGCTTCTCCTCTCTCCACCTGTTGTTTCAGCAGACCTACTAAATATGAAGTGTTTGCATGCTGAAAACATTAATCCCTCTGCCGTGGTAGTTGTTGTTTGAGTGCTTTTTCATAAGTGGTAGACTAAAGAGAGGTGATTGTTTGAGGTGAAGCATAGAGAGACATTATTGTGTGTGAGTAGCTACCAGCCCGACATAGCCTACATTTCCTCACCCATTGCATGGAACAGAAACAACTTCCAGAAATCTTGCCTATAATTGCAAAACATTCTGTGTGATAGTCCTATGCATTTTGAAGATTGTCAAACTGAAACTGTCAATATCTACTCTCGCTGAATGTTTTTGTTGCAATCACGCACATTTGCGATTCAGTGAGATATTCTCATGTCCGACGGTAATAAACCTCGCGGTTGTCGCGCTTGACTTTTTTTTTTTGCAAACTGAATTCATGTCGAGTTGTAACTCATCTGGCATTCTAACTCTGAGAACAACTGTCAAATCGCCGTGTGCCAGTGCTGTAGGTTCTAGATAGGCATATCATAGCCTTTCTACCTATAAACCCTCTCTGGGCATATCCAGTAGCCTGGCTCTGCTGAGGGCTGCTGTGCCTACAACGCGCAGAGCTCCTCTCTCTCTTAAAGCGATGGTTCGGAGTAGAATCACCCTAATGCCATTTGAACCGTGACACCCATCCACCTTTACACCCGAAGTGTTTTCTGCCGCAGGCTTACATCAACAGAGTTGCCGTGTTATTCGATGTTTATTCCGGTTAGCTTGACTCAAGCGCATATGGATACTGGGCACCGTCTCCAAACTTTCCCCACAAAAATAACATGTCATGACACCAAACTTCTGCAGTAGCACAAATATGGTCTGTACTCACGAAACGAAGCATTTGGAAGTTTGGAAATAGTCCAGGAGTTTATTATTATCAACACAAGCCGAATAGCTTCTCTGCTGCTAAAGCTGCGCCAACGTTACTTCCGTCATCTAAGACAAGCATGTAAGAGTCCTCAACGAAGCTCATAATATGCACAATGAAAAGTGAATTCAGCATCAGTATTGATAACGAAAATCCTTGTGTAATTGATAGTAGGTAAGATTTGAAATATCTTTTAAGTATTGCCTTGAAAATATAAGCCTTAATCACAATTCAGTGAAAACTTTTTTAACACTCTCGTCTGGAAGTTTGTTGAAGACTTTTACGGGCTTGTCTCATATGACGGAAGTAACGTTGGCGCAGCTTTAGCAGCAGAGAAGCTATTCAGCTTGTGTTGATAATACTAAACTCCTGGACTATTTCCAAACTTCCAAATGCTTCGTTTCGTGAGTAGGCCTACAGACCATATTTGTGCTACTGCAGAAGTTTGGTGTAATGACATGTTATTTTTGTGGGGAAAGTTTGGAGACGGTGCCCAGTATCCATATGCGCTTGAGTCAAGCTAACCGGAATAAACATCGAATAACACGGCAACTCTGTTGATGTAAGTCTGCGGCAGAAAACACTTCGGGTGTAAAGGTGGATGGGTGTCACGGTTCAAATGGCATTAGGGTGATTCTACTCCGAACCATCGCTTTAAAGGCCAACTTCCGATAAAACACAGTTTTACTCACTCCTTTTGAAGATCGGACGGTCACCCCAAGTTAAACTCACTTGCAAGGCTCTCATAGCGGTGCGTCAACTCTCCTGGCTGTGTTTCCCGGTGTTTCCCAATTTACATCAATAATGCAGAGAAACGAGCGAATCACGAAAGCCTGTCTGTGTTTCGTCACGTCGAAAGAAGGCGTTGCCCACAAAGGTTTATATCGACCCATTTATCTAAAAACATGTCGAGTAATTTTTTTCTGCTTGTTTTCAAAACAAGCAACGTCTGGTGGCCCGAAACATAGCTTAGCTTAGCTATCAGCTGGTTGCTACTCTCAGGTACACACACAGCACAAAGCCTCATACATAAAGCCTGCTCACTCCGGTTGCTCCGTGCCTACAGCTCGCCTAGGGGTCGCTGTCGAAAGATCACAGCCCTGAATGGAGCCTGCACGCCTCCGTTGGCGCCCCTATAGTGCAGTACCACCCGGGGAAGTGGCGACTCTGTTTCCCATTACATTCCCTCCAGGAGCTGGAGGACTGAGCCAATCAGAGACGCGTTTCTTTGAGAGCAGGAGGAGTGAGCCAATCAGAGACGCATTTCCACGAGAAACACGGAACACTCTCTCGTTTCTCCACAAGCCACCTTGCCAGCTTGCAAAAACGTCTTGAAACAAAGCAACCAGAACGTTTTTTAAAACAGGACCAACGCGTAACACATTCAATAACAATTGGGAACACGGCAATATTATTTAAATTACGTTGAGAGGCGATCTTTAAAGGAGCTGCTGCTCCTTTTAACAGTCAGTGGCAGATTCTCTCTCTCTCTCTCTCTCTCTCTCTCTCTCTCTCTCTCTCTCTCTCTCTCTCTCTCTCTCTCTCTCTCTCTCTCTCTCTCTCTCTCTCTCCATTAGAAATGCTGAATTGTTGAGGTAATATTGTTTAAAGCAGTGTGCAGATCCTTTGCCACTCCTACATGTGACAGTTTTTTGATCTGGCACCTGCTGATGCTTTTTTGCTGAATGTGCGCACTTTCCACTACACAATATTGTTTAAATAGCCTAAATATTTGATAGATTTATCTGTATTTGCCTCTACAACTTATAGCGCTGTTCATTTTGAAATTTCAGTATCTTATAACTGTAAATGCTTCCTAACATATTGGACACACTTTACACATATTGCTGTAATTTTTTAATCTCCAAGTATCAACATGACCATTTTTTGAAGATGAGATGCATTTTGGAAAAAAAAGATGAGCTCTGGTCCAAGGTTTTTTTCGGCATTATTTCGCTATCGTGCCTATTCTGAATGAGCCATTTTGATATAGATTAATCTAGATTAATCTAGATTAATTTCATAATTACAGTGAGATTAATCTAGATTAAAAAAATTAATCTATGCCCACCCCTAGTTAAAATGCTAAGACACAGAGTTGTAATTTTTTCTATTACCAGGATGGTGATGACCAAGTCGTAGTGCATTAACAAAGGCCCTGTGTAATATCATAGTAGTGTAGTACTATGATAGTAAATTTTTCAATGACTATGACAGCGTACCACTGGTGAAACGGCGTGCATTATGGGGCTACACACTCCATCTGGGGAAGGACACAGATGAACTTGGAATTGCATAGAGAGACACACCTACCCCCTTTGAAGGTGCAACACACCAAACCCAATGGACAGCCCTGTAGACACACCCCAGCTAACTAACAGTGCACAAACAAACCTAGCATATTATAGCAAAGAGACCCACCTATCACTTCGGATGCACAACGCATACCAAGCCCAGTAGACAAAAATACCTGTTGAGACACCAAATGTAGTTAAGGCAATGGAGAGACATAGCAAACAGAAAACTGAGACTGCTCTTAATTCCAAATCGGACACAACCCTGGAATTAAAACAGAAAAACAAACAGAAGACACCAACAGAAGGTACCGAAAAATCTGGAGATAGAACATTTTGAAAAGGACTCCCTGGCAGAGGAGACGTCACGTGGGACATTCTTGGATAAATAAAGGATAACAGAAAAAAGACCCAGAAAAGCCTGGAGATACAGCATGTCACTTCTCTCTATGAATGTCTCTCTGTGTGCTGTGTATTTCTTCTAGGTCACGTGGGTGCTCCCATTCCCTGTAACGTGGTGAA
>NC_085871.1:9563057-9588057 GCF_034702125.1 Engraulis encrasicolus
ATACCTACAACAGTGAGAGACCAACTCTGTGCTCAGCTGCACTAACCCCACCAACCCCAACCCCTTGGAATTGGGGTTCTCGTCAGGGATTCTGTCTGGTATTGCGCTGGGTGCTGTGCTTTCATTCAGGTGAGAACGCTGTTCTTAATTAACTAGGTAGGCCCATTAAGTCTCTGGTTTAGGAAGAGTGCTTCAGCTTGGCTCTGCCTCTCCTTCGAAGTACTGTTTGTTGTTTTGATCTGTTTGTAAGTTTGTTGTTTTTAGAGGTAAATCCGATCGGGAATTTACATTCCTGTCGGGGGCACGCTTCGTGCAATCTTGTATTGCATCGAGTTCATGCGTTAACCAGTCGCCCCGAGGTCGGCAAGCCTCCGAAGACTAGCTAGGCAAAGCAAGTTTTCTTGTGCAGGACAGGTCGCCAGAGGACTGTAGATGTAACCATACCCTGTGAATTTCAGCAAAGCAGCGTTCTCATCTGGATGCAGGTGGAGTGATTTGGCCGTGCCAGCTGGATTGGTGAGTGAATTTTGTTTGTCAGTTAGTGAGCTGTGTTGCGCTTGCTTGCTTACGGTTGTGTTGTGTTGGGTTGGAACGCGTGGTCTATTTTTAGCTCCATTTAGCGTTCATAATTGTGTAACCCTCTTTCTGCTGTTTTTGCAAGTTGCGCGTAGGCTGTAAGAGTTACTCTGAAGGAGGTGGCCTCTCCGACTGTAATTGTAACTTGGCCTGTTGAGTGTGAGTGTGCAGACATTCTGCGCTATGTAGTGTCTGGGTTAATTGGGCAGTAGTGTATTTTCTAACTTGTTTGAGTAACACATTAGGGCGAATGGCACACCTCAGGATTAACAAAAGAAAAAGTAAAGAAATAGTTCACAACAAACAGAAATNAATCACGGCAAACAGAACGACCAGAACACCGCAGTGCAGTCCCCTAGGTATCCCCACACTCACTCGTCACTCACACACACACACGCACATCGACCCTGTCCGCTTCCCAGTGCATTGCCAGGTTTACATACCTTAGCATGTGCAAACTCACATTTCAACTTTTGTATAGGACCGGAATTACAATGCTCAGCACCATCAGCAATGTTAACCTGTGCTTTACTCAACCGGGCATTCTCAGCAGGCCTACTTTTCTTCTGTTTCCTACGCCTGCGCTTCAGCACCGGTGATGGTGAATAAGCAACATCTGCACCTGCAACCGCAGACCGCACCTCACACGCTGGGGACACATCATGAGACAATACATTTGAATTAGGCCAGACCTTAGCCCCAGCCAAATCATTTCCCAAAATGAAAGAGACCCCAGCTACAGGGAGAGATGTACACACGGCAACAGACACATCAGCAGTGACTAATTCAGACACTAGGTGGACACGGTGCAGTGGCACACACCTAGGAGACATTTCAAAGCCCTTCACAGCAACCTTTCCTACGTATGAATGCTCCGATAGTGGTAAAACTCCGGAAAGTAAGAACGACTGGTCAGCCCCAGTATCCCTCAGTATGCGCGCAGGAACACTGACCGGGGACTGACCAGACAAAGCCATGGGAGATGAAAGGAGCATAATCAGTACCCCTCCCTTTGCTCACTTTAGCAGCCAGACATAAGCTCTTTGTAACTCCATCACTCTGCAAAGCAACCAGCCCAGTGCCACACGTGGTTATCAAGCCTGCAGGTTTGGGGTTTTTGAGATCAAAACAGTCACTGGCTTTATGGCCAACCTTGTGACAATTGAAGCAGGTTATGGGATGGGCAGTGTACACACCACTAGGTGGTTTTCTCTTGGAGAAAACCCTACCCCGAGGATGAGGCCAGCGGCCATCAGACATGTCTTTATGAGTCAGAACGTATTTGTCAGCTAAGATAGCAGCTTGTTCTAAGGTGTTAACTTCATGTTCCTTGAGGTGTACAGAGACAGGATCAGGAAGACCATTCATAAAGTCTTCAAGAAGCAGAAGTTCTCTAAGGTCTTCCTTAGTTTTAGCACACTGTGCGCTGCACCACCTATCGAACAGACGCTCCTTTTCACGTGAATGTTCTACATACGTCTGCTGATCCGGTGAGCCGAGCGCCCACACACACACACACACACACAAACGTCCAATTTCCCGAGGCCGGAGCAGCAGCCGAGATACGGGTTCCCGGCTTCCAGAGGCACCACACAACCGGGGCTAAAAGTCGCCGCTCGTGCACCTAAACGCGTGGTGTGTCTGACCACGGCCACACGGATACAACCCGGAGATGAGGGTGCACCGATGCGCGATTCTCACAGTCGGAGTGCCAATACAGAGGTACACGGCCGAGGCGCCGGTAGCGACCACACGCGGCGTGCAGGAGACGGGAAAAGCGCGAGGTAACCGTTGGTATTGTCCACCGAAGTCCTTGCCAGTGGAGAAGCAAGAGGGAATGAACTTGGATAAGGCTGCTGTTTTCGTGGATAAATATGTGCTTACACACAAACATGTTGCAAATGGCCATCGTGTTGCTCATCCAAATCTTGTGAGGAATCCTGCAAGGAGTAGGCCATATCCAGCAGGTGGAGATGATTGTCAGTACCAGTCTCACTCGTTTAGTCAATCTAGACGCTCACCCAGTAACTAGGGTGGCCATCGGTCCGTTTTTACGACCTGTTTACGACGTTCGTGTGTCCCTCTCTTTGTCTTTCCTCTCCTCCTCACCTTGTGCTTATGACCTCGATATACGAGGCAACGTCATTGACACAAACTAGATTAACAGACGGTCGTGTTTCCGATATCTGGGGCCGCCATGTTACTCCAGATATTACTTCAGACTGCGCACAACAAATTAACTGTATTGCTGTACTGGCAACGCATAGGCCTACTGCAAGCAAGTTTGTCCGCTAAATGCATTTACAACGAGGGCTCTCGTAACTTTTCAACCAGGGCAAAGAAAGCGTCTTTCTGCACGGGCGCTGTCTGTATTTTGAGCTCGTGCTGTTGCTATGGTTATCCAAGCGTCTGCAGGGGGGGGGGAAGGCTGACAGAAGCATCCGCCTCTCGTTTTAAAACACAGCTGATAAACACACTCCTGACCTTTACTTTCAGTAAAATACATCAAATAAATTGTAGGCTATTATAGCCTACACATCATGCATGCATGAAAAAAAGATGAAATAAATACAGACTACAACGGAGGGATTGTCTATCGTATACTCTACCGTCTCTGATACAACGTTAATTTAGTGGTACTGATGACTCCTTTATCAGAGAGAGGTGGGTGTAATGAAATGCGAAAATCCTTTCCAAAACATCTTGTTTACAACTAAAACTGTTGTTAGCAGCTGCGTTAGTCTGAGGTAAGATGGCAGCGCAGCTTCCTTATTTCAGCCTGCTGTGTAGAATGACACGACGTCGGGGAATGACACGCAGGGTCAGCCAGTTGAAGCCACGGGTACTGCGCAAGGACGCTAGGTTAGATAGTTAAGGGGCGGGGTTATCCGGCCGAAGTCCGGACAGGTGGTCACCCTACCAGTAACTCTCCTAGCCACAGAAGTCAAGTGAGATGTTTCTATTGTAGAGAGTTGGGACACAAGGTGTCTGAGTGTTTGATCCTTCGCAAGAAAACGGCTAAATATGATTTGATATCCTCTGATAACCATTGCTCACAGCCAGATTCTGGTATGATGAGTAGTGTAATATCTCTTCTTGCTACTAATGGTGAAGGTGACGAGTACAGCCCTTTTGTTAGTGATGGTTCTGTGTCTTTACCGGAAGTGAAGCAGAGTGTGCCAGTTCATGTACTCCGTGATACTGGTTCTGCACAGTCCTTCTTGTTAGCTGGAACTTTACCACTATCTAATGCTACTACCACTGGATCTCATGTTTTGGTCAGAGGTATTGGAAGGAGTTCAATCATTGTACCTTTACATAACATCTGCCTAGATTCTCAGCTAGTGTCTGGACAGGTTACAGTTGGGGTGCTACCATCTCTCCCTCCAGGTGGGTTAATTGCAACCATTGAGTGCACCTGGGCGGTGCCTTGTTTAAAAGGTGGAGCTCTGCTCTAGCTCAGTAGGCACTCCTAGGCCGTGTGTGCGAACACACGGCCGGTCTCTCTCCTTACTCCTACTCTCTGTTCTGTCTGTCTCCCCCTTTTCTACAAGTATGTGCCTCCATTCTCCACTCACTGACATGCACTGCACCCATTCACTCAGTCCATGCCATACTGCACCAACACTATTTTGATCATACCCTAGACATTTAAGACTTTGAACTTGTAAATAAAAGATAACTATTTTGACCTGTAAATCTTTGTGTTGTCTCCATTTTCACGTTGCGGCTTTTGTCACGAGCCAGGTCGTAACATAATTGGGGGCTCGTCCGGGATCTGAACCCGGGACCTCTCGCACCCCAAGCGAGATTCATCAACACCTTTGCTGTAGGGGTTTTTGGCGCGGCCAGGCTACCAACCCCTGACATCCACTTCTTTTATCAATAAAAGCACTTTAATACAAACACCTCTTCAGTCTCATCTTGTTCATCATCGTTCTACCATCACCTCCAACAAGTCTGACTTTTGTTCATCAATGAAAAACAATGAAGCAAAAACAAACAACCCACTTTGACAGAAAACACCAGGAGCAAATATGTTTATTTTCTAAATATATTTGGCAAAATCACATGGTTGTTTTAGAAAAATAATAAAAAAATTAAAGAGGATTTCTGTTTTTCTGCTGTACAAAAGAAAAGAAAAAAAGCGGGAGTAAGGAAGGAGGAGGAAATGTATGGAGGCGTGGCTTGATGACGCTGCACTGCAGAGGCTGCTGGGAGAAAGAGGCGTTGCATATTCAGGTTTACATGGAGACCGAGGAGGGAGGGAGGAAACGCAAGCAGGTCCACTACTAACAATACCCCCCTGCCCCCTGCCCAATAGAGAGCCTAAGTCTTGCCCTCGCAAGGGACCCAAAATTGAAAAAACAACAAATAGGAGTCAATGGAAAGTCACTGGCCTCCAATTGATTTTTTTTTCGATCTTAGGTCGTGTGGAGAGGAGTGACTTGGGCTCTCTACACTCAGTACAGTGATTCTGACTGAACATGTTTCTCCTAAACTCAGGGCTGGGTCCAACCCAAGCGCACACTGGTAGACTCCACACACCCACTCTGTGAGTTACAGTTCTGTTTGACAGTTCTGGTTCAACCACAAATGTGTGTGTGTGTGTGTGTGTGTGTGTTGTCAGTTGTTCTGTGGTATGGTTGAGATCCCCTTCTGTGTGTGTGTGTGTGTGTGTGTGTGTGTGTGTGTGTGTGTGTGTGTGTGTGTGTGTGTGTGTGTGTGAGTACGTGTGTGTGAGCCTCCCTACCATCTTTGCAGGTGTGTGTGTGCGTGTGTGTGTGTGCGTGCGCGTGTGCTCTTAGTTGTCCTTGTCCTATGGCATGGTTGAGATCCCTGTGCGTGTGTGTGTCTTGGTTGTCAGTTTTCTTTCTTGTCCTCTGGCGTGGTGGAGTTCTCGGGCGTGTCATAATGGCACTTCTCAACACATCGCCGTGGAAACCAGCCTCTGATGCGGTCGCCAGCTGAGGAGAGAAAGGCAGGAGGAGCATTGGAGTGGTGAAGTAGAGTGGACACACTGCACATGTGTGAGATAGGAAGAGTGTGTGTTTGCCTTTGTGCACAAGTTACACACACACACACACACACACACACACACAAATAGTGGTTTTCAACACTGCCTTGGCCTCATCATAAGCCTGCCAACGCCCCCTTGACCTTATTATAAGCCTGCCAATGCCCCCTTAGTTTAAAAAATAGAATAATATAAAGTAATACAAATCCCCCCCCGTCTCCTTCACAATGTACCCCACTAAGGGCTGCAGCTGAAAAGCTGTCAACGGGCAAGAAAGTCTAATTCATGTCATGTCTAATTAAATTAGCACCCTGTTACTCAGGTTGAGTTTAGTGTGCTTCATAAAGTTTGTTGATTAGACACACATTCTTACCTATAGTTTGCTCTTTAGTTAAGACTTTGTCTCCATACATCCACCATCTAGAAAATGAGAAAAGAGAGGATATCAAAACACTGTAATTCACTTTGTGTGTGCGTGTGTGTGCATGGCTGTGTGCGGGTGTCAGCACAGTGCCTTGGTCCCATCTGAGTGGCACAATTGTTTTTTTCATTTCAATGAACTTAACCATTGTGTTTGTCCTCATTTTCTTCAGTATTTATTCAGACAAGGCTTTCTGCTATTTATTCGTATCTTTTTGTAGACCTTGATATGGACCATGCCAGTGGCGGAGCAATTGCACACAGGGCCCCTGGGCAAAACACTGATAGGCCCCCCATACGGCCTGGCAGGGTCATAATAGGGCCCCCACCACCAATACAGGGGGGCCCTGGGCCCAGGGTCAAATGCCCTGCTTGCCCTGCCTATGGCTCTGTCCCTGGACCATGCACTTGCGCTTGAGCTGAATAAAGAATTAGTGATAGTGTAATTAATAGCAATAATGTAATTATTAGTAATAGATGTATTTTTTTGGACTTTAATGCCTTTATTATACTCAATTGTAATTTGAAGTCAAATGCTGGTTGTGGCTGTTCTACATATCTGTGTGTGTGTGTGTGTGTGTGTGTGTGTGTGTGTGTGACTGACTTGGTCCCTCGTGTGGCGTAGATGGTCTCTCCTCTGGTTAGCGTGATGCGAGGCTCCTCAGTGCAGGGTGTACGCAGGAAGGTGTTAAAGCCTTTAGCCACTGGACAGCACGCCCCGTTATAATCCTCTACCACACGGTATTGCACCTGTGGATCACACACACGCGCACACAGACGCACACGCACACGCACACACTTAATGTGTTACTAGATGGAATGGACCTCAATAGAACCACACAGTCATCATTGACTGAATTTGGAAAGCAGTCATACTGACCAGAACACGAATAAGAACCGTAAGTACAATAGGAGTTACCATGTTAATTAAATGGTGTTAAAACCACAAACTGACAGTCCAACTACTAAGACAGAACTGACCTCTAGTGGTGAAAAGAGGAAATGCAGGCACTTACGCTCCTCACACGCTTGTCTGCCTTCTGTTTTAGCTGCTCCATCTGGGGAGAAAAGAAGAGACAATTTGTGTCAAACTGTCAAATCACTTCAACAGTTAAGGTCAGAAGGTTAGAAGTGGAGGACACCTCTTTCAATGTTTCCAAGTATAGTTAGTTCACCCAGTGTAATTGCAAACAGAAACATTTTAAAAAATGTGCACAAAAAACAGTTAAGGCCTAGGTTTATGTAGTGTGTGCGTGTTTGTGTCTGGGATGTGTGCATGTGCATGTGCGCGTGCATGCAGCGCACACGGACTTACTGTAAGTGTATATTGGTGGCATTTTTCGTGGACGGGCCACTCGAGGCCGTTGCCCTCAGGTGAGCCGGACCAGGTGAAGACCTGCTTGAAGTTCTCCCAGCGGCTGCCCAGGTGGTAGGGGAAGATGAACTCCTCGCCCGTCTGGTAGTACTGGATCCGGTCACGGGCCTGACACAGACAACACAGAGCCACAAGACATCAGAACAGAACATCACCACGGATCAGAACATCACATAGCGGACACGTCAGCTAGAAGTCCAATCAGAACATCAGATACTGGACGTAAGCCAATTAGGAATGCTCATACTGAACCAGAAGGCCAATCAAAAGTGCTGATACTGGACTAGTCAGTCAAATGGCCCACCAGAAGTGCCAATACTAAACCAGATGGCCTACCGCGAGAGCTGATTCTGGACTGTGAGCCAGGTGAGCCACTGTGAGATAAGCTCAACTCACCTTCTCCTCGATCCAGACTTCTATTGAGGTCTTGTTCCGGAGAATCACCTTCATCTGCCGCAGAGGGGACAAAAATTAGTTTTCTCTCTCTCACAAACAAACACAGGCATACACGCATCATAAGACATAATAAGACCATATGCAGGTACACTGGAGACAAAAATGAAGCAATGACCACTGGTGGGCTACTACTGTTATACAGTCAATCCGGAAAGTATTCACAGCGCTTCACTTTTTTCACATTTTATTATCTTACAGCCTCATTCCAAATGCTACAAATGAATCTCTGTTGTCAAAATCCTACAAAAAAAACGTCAAGACAACTTGTTTTTCACATGGTCATTCACAATGGAATAATTTGTGTAGGATTTTGACAACAGAGATTCATTTGTAGCATTTGGAATGAGGCTGTAAGATAATAAAATGTGAAAAAAGTGAAGCACTGTGAATACTTTCCGGATTGACTGTTATACATGGGCAAAGAGAGGTGTGCAAATCATAATGAGCCAGCGATGAACCTTGAAGTGCCATTGCAGAGTAAGGACATGCAGTGAAGTTCTAACAGGATGTTGAGGACATGTTTATGTCTGATTTTGTATTTTGTACCCTTTGACTTGAATATTATCTTGAATAAATGTCCTTTTTTAACTCTTCTATTTTAACTCTTCTTTGGTTTTACAGTTTTTTTTAATCTACATTGACTACTAATATTTAATTTAAATATTTAATTTAAATATTTGTCTTATTTTAATATATCTATATTCACTGTTTCTTACTTTTTATGTTTCCTTCCTCTATTTCATGTTTTTATTTTTGTAAAGCACAATGAATTGTAATGTATGAAATGCACCATATAAACAAACATGCCTTGCCTTACAGTGGCGTTCTATTGATAAACCTAGAGATATCAATGCAAGTCACTGTGTCTTCCAACATAATGTTGTTACCAGAGAGGAGAGGAGATGCCATACCTGTATAACGAAGAGCATCCCCACGGCGATGGTTGTGCCCAGGGCCAATCCCAGAGCGAAGAGCGTAGCTGCGAAAGCCGCCACGCCAAACGGCATGATGGGATGATGCACGCGCCTCACAGCGCTCATGTCGATCTTCACAGAGCTCCACCCAAATGACACCTTCGACAATAATAATGTACCGCAACATCGGTCAACAACTTCGTTAAACTACACCTGCGACAACAGCAGCACCACAACATCAGTCAACAACTCCAGAAAACGACACCACCAAGTCAATCCAAACTACAACAGCACTATGCAAAAGACATTTATGAAGATGATGATGCTGTGAAATTAGTCGTTGTAGAGCTCTGTGTACATGGTCATATTAAAGATGCAGGGTAAGATGAGGAGGAGGAGATGAAGAGGATGATGAACTTACTCTGTCGTAGAGCTCGGTGTACATGGTCATGATGAAGATGAAGGCTGCGTGGATGCAGCCCAGCGGGGCGAGCAGCAGGAAGCTGGTGAAGTAGGCGTGGTTCTGGTGGCCGCAGCAGTTGTTGATCCACGGACAGTGGTGGTCCATCTTCATCACACACCTGAGGAAGAGGAGGAGGAAGAGAAGGAGAAGGGAGAGGAAGAAGAGGAAGAGGATGAGGAAGATGAGGAGGAGGAAGAGGAGAGGGAGGAGGAGGAAGAGGAGGAGCGTGATGAAGAGAATGGGGAAGAGGAGGAGGAGGAGGAAAAGGAGGAAGAGGAGGAGAAAGAGGATGAGTAGGATGAAGAGGAGGCAGAGGATGGGGGGGAAGAGGAATATCTCAGGCCATATGGTGGTGTGTGTCCATCAGAGTTTAGAAGTTAACTTCACAGAATATGAGCAGCCTATACCTGCTGTATGTTTGGAAGCTGTCACTTCAACACTGTCAAACGAAATGTTGCACGAAATTGGACACTTTACACTTTGCAGTGAATATTTAAGTGGAGATGATTGCCGTTACTGTAACTGAATAAGTGTATAAGTGTATAGCAATGGTATTTGCAACAGTGACAATAACCACTTGTCTTAGTGATCATGACAACCTCGGTCCATGAAAGAACGGTCCCATCCCTTTTAGGAGACAACAAACCAAATGTCTCGTTAACTTATATGCAACATCGGCTAGCCCGAAATAAACACAGTACTATTAACATATTATTTGAGCAGGCGACAACACAACACGTCTTCGGCATGTTGAATGTGAACAAAGCTAATCTACAGGTCCTTGTCTTCAGCTTATTCTTTCTTTCCCAACATGAACAGGGCCTTAGTAAAACACAAAATGGCTGGTAGCTCAAAAAAGTCGCAGTATCTTCTTAAAGTATATTTGTTGGGTGCTCTTGGATGAAGGGGATCAGTTCAATTCAAAAAAGGGAAACATCCAGACAACTCCAGGTGAAAAAGAGGAAGTCCTGTCATGCCCTGACAAAGCCCTGATGAAGACCAGTGCGGTCCAAACATGTTGGCTTTTTTAATCATGTTTTAGCCCTATGACGATAAAGGCTTTTTAATGGACTTCCTCTTTTTCACCTGGAGTTGCCTGGAGTTTTCCCTTTTTTGAAATGAACAGGGCCTTGCCTTGGCTTGTTCCCCAATGGTATCCCCCAAAAAGGGGTGTAATGCACATGGCACTCATTACGCGACGTCATGCCGGTTATGCGTACACAGCAAAATTGACACTCGACACTCGCAGTGATGATGTAATAAAGGGAGATGACTCCGGTTAGAGTAACGTGACACCTGTTACAGGCGAGGCAGCGGTGATGATGTTAGAGGATGAGCCGAGGCCATGATACCTGCGGCATGCTACTACGACTATTCATCTACCATTGATTTATTTTTTATTTATTCATCTTTACTCCTTGCTGTTTTGCACATCCTCCCATGCTATGAGAACGCTATGCTGTAAACTGGGACCGGCCACTGTTGATGGATGGCATCTGTCCATGTCCAATGTCTTTTTTATAGAATGGGAAAATGTGTTGTTTAGGGTAAATGTGCTTTGGTAATCTTAGTGTATTGTGTTTGTTTGCATTATAAAAAACAGTACATCCTACAAATGGGTAGTTTGCACCGAAAAAGCAGAAGAGAGACAGGTAAAGGTTATGTCAGGGTTCCCACTCTAATTCAGATATAAAATTCCATGATTTTCCATGACTTTCCAGACCCAAAAAACAGAATTTCCATGACCACTTCCGTAAAAAGAAATTATGTTAAAATGTTTTTAAAAGTGTGAAAACTGAAGATTATCTTCACCCCTAGAGCCAATGCCGGGCACATTGCATTCTAGAATGTTGCACATTACAGCGCGAAACCAAACCGTCTCTGGAAGCATTGTAGCATAACCAGTGAGAAACAATATTATACACCAAACAAAAAAGTTGTTGCTTCTACACAACTGGTAAGAAAATTCCATAATATTCCATGACTGTTCATGCAAAATGGTAAAACTCCATGACTTTCCATGACCAGAAAAACTTTTATGAAATTCTATGATATTCCAGAAATTCCATGACCCGTGGGAACCCTGTTATGTGCTAAGAGCTAAATGCAAAGAGGGGAGATTGTTGTTACAGCAATGGTAGACCTGAGGTGTGGCGGTGGATGATGTAACAGGGTGAAGTGAGGTCAAGATACCTGTTGCACTTGCGGCAGTGGTGCGAACGCGGCGCCTTGTAGCCCTGACACAGCCTGCAGAACTGGAGGTAGGCCGTATCCTGGAGATTATCCTGAAGGGAGGGAGAGAGAGAGAGAGAGAGAGAGAGAGAGAGAGCTAGAGAGAGAGCGAGAGAGAGAAACTGGAGAGAGAGAGAGAGAGAGAGAAAGAGACAGACACAGAGACAGAGAGAGACAGACACACACACACACACACACACAGAAAGGGGTGGGAGCAAGCTTGTGTGAGACAGAGACATTACTAAAATTAACACTTCACACCCCTGTAAACATTAATCGGGATTATGACAAGGGATTATTTTAGAGGCTTAGTAAAGAGTAAAGTAGGAAAAAGCTCCAAAAAGGGGTTTTAGTTAACTACGCTCTTGGCAGCCACCCATCCTTTCAGTCCTAGTGCTTTTATGGAGATGTTTAGCTTTAGCAGGCTGTTGGTTTTCATTCAAGATGTGTTCAGTAAGAGAGATATAATTTACAACTCCTGTTCCCTTGAATGGAGGAGCTTGAATATCTGTCTGAAATACTAATCAGATCTAAATAACAACTAAATGACTCACTTAAGACTGATTAGATAGATAGATAGATTGGTTGATAAACTGGTACCAGCTTCCATCTGAGGAGGAAAATACACATGCTTAGGTCCTGTTAAAACCCTTTTCAGTAGTGGGTCATTGCACGTCATTTACATTACTCCCTAGAATCTCCCCAGGTGACCCTCTTCAATTTGCCTGATATTTCACAGACTCAGTATGCACACTTACAAAGATCTAAAGCCCCAAATGGTCAAAATTATTTATCACGCCTTTCACAAAGGAAAGATATCCAAACATATTCATATGCTATTTCATGGGCAGACTGAGGGGACAGTGCAATTTTAAAGCCTGTGTCTGTCTGTAAACTAAAGCTAGAGGTGTCCAAACCTGCTTGTAAAATTTGTGTGCAATTCCAGGGCTCGAAAAGTAGGTGTTGCACCCAAAGGCCATTTCTCCAAAACACGGCATTGAATTAACTGTAGTTGATTTGATGGGCTGTTTGATATCCTGGAATTCTAGACAAGCCTAAAAGCAAGAACCTATTGACTGATTGACTTGATTAACAAGTTACCGGCTTCCAGCTGAGCAGGATGTACCCAGGCCTCAAGAACATGGTGTTGAAGTTGATAAAAGTAACTACCTAACTGGCTAATATGATCTAATTTATTGACTGATTTATTGAACGACTAATCAGACTGATTGACTGAATAACAAGTTGTAAATGGATCAGATCGACTGATCGCTCAAAAGGTTACCGGTAACTTAACTTTCCAGGCAAGTGGGATGTAGCCGGGATGTAGCAGTAACACGACGTTACTGCAGACTTATCTGATTACCTCTGCCAGCTTGTGTTTTCGGTCATGTTGGTTTAATTGTTCTGTTTGCTTGTCTGTCAGCAGGATAACTCAAAAACGTTAAGAACAGATTTTGATGAAATTTTGTGGACTGGTTGGAAAAGGAAGAAGTGATTACATTTTGGTGGAGATTTGGCTCATGATCTGCATTCAGGATTTGTTTTAAAGATTCTTCACCATTGTGGGATAGAGTGAATTTTGACATTAAAGTTTCTCACTCCACAAAAACAAGGCAGAAAGACTTGAAAAAAATGAGGGTGTTACAGTCAAATGTTCTATCAAACAGCTTCCTTGACGGAGGTCTGCACTCTCTGAGTGCATTTCTAATTTAAATTACAACTGACTCCATGAAAGACTAATCAGATGGATTGATCAACTAGTTACCGGTTTCCAGCCGAGCGGGATGTAGCCGGGCCCCAGGAACATGGCGTTGAAGTAGTTGTAGAGGATGAGGATGGTCCAGTTGACCAGCATGATGAAGTTGATGCTGCCGCTGGTGGAGTCCAGGGGCCAGTACCAGATGATGGAGTCCAGCATGGCCACGCACGAGCACATGGCGATGACCGACAGGGCCACCATTGGCCCCCAGTGGCACAGGCGCCGCGCCTCGTGCAGGTTCTGAAATGTCACGACCGGGGATATGAAATTCATGTTGTGAGTGTGAGTGTGACCCCTCTCTGGCTTGTCTCTTGTTGAGTCAGTAGTTGTGAATGTGAAGTCTTGGGGTGTGTGTATGTGTATGAGGATGGATAAGGACGTCAGGCTCGGTGTCTGTGTCTACTGGGGAGGGTGTGTGCCGTGGTGGTGATGATGGTGGTGGTGGGTGTCGACGTCGGAGCTCTTCCTGTTCTCCCGTGTCTCCTGCTCAGCACCCACGGCTCCGCCGCCGCGTCTTGATGGCTCTCGGTGCTCGCTTCAGTCCCAGAATGCCTTGCTCTGTCGGCGCCGCGCATCCTTCCACAGCCTCTCCAGAGGGCCTCAGCGCTACTCCGTCCTACTGAGGGACACCAGGAGCACCGGCGTCCATCTGAGTTATGGACATAGATACAGGCATTAATGAAGAACAAAAGGAAATGACAAAATTGGGCTCCATATTGTATTTATTTTGACAGCTGACAGTAAATAATAACAAATAATAACAAAGCTTGCACACACGTTTATTTATTTGTTTATTTTTATAGGCGGATGTACAATGATACGCTGTCTGTCATTCGTAGCAGGAAGGAACCAGCAGACCTATCATATGACTGAACTCAAGACTTCACTTTGATAAGACTTATATGAACTGAGCCATTCATATGTGCATGTCGCTAATTACAGACATTTACGTCACTACCATAGAAAGCAGGATCCCACTGATAAAACTGTCCACTTCAGTTTTCAGAATGAAGCATGCCATTTTCTCTCGGTAGCCTACAAGTACAACATTGATTGTTAATATTAGCCGCCCAGCTAATTATCTTCAGTAGCTAACTCTGACAGTCCCTTTCTGAAGCCCCATTCATTCCCATGTGATTTCTAAATTGGCTACTGCAAAAAAACGCACAACATTGGATGTCAACGAAATCTCAGATTTACCCTGTATTCAATATGTATGATTATCCAGTCACAAGAACCTTGGCTTCTGGGTCTCGTTCGTGCCAAGCTTTTGGCAGGTAGTTATGAAGCTAACCCACCACAAAACCAACTTCCGTACTGACTCCTGCCCTATCCAACCAGTCAATTTCCTGTTATCCATCACTGTACCCAGGGATTTCAAGAAAACACGTACTTTTGAACCAAAGCGGGCAATGTGATTTCACTTTTATGGGAGAATAACCTCTGATCACTAAGAATATCTATTTTCCACGATCCCAAAAATATAACAATTATAACGCTATCAAAGGGGGGAACGAAAATGCCAGACATTCCCTAATCCATAATTCAATGCACAAGGTTCTTCAAAATAAAAGTTAGACCTAACATTTAATTTCTAGCAGATGATTTTTAACGGGCACTTCACATGCATGCCGATTTATGAACCAGTTTATCTTTATTTCAAAACATGTTTTAAAAAAATCAACCCATCACTAATGTCTTCTCATGTCTGCTTGTGCCCATGGTATCCGTATGTTCTGTTCGTGGGTTAGTTAATCACACAATAAAATAAATAAATAAAAATAAGCATAACATTAACCAGTAGACATACTTGATCACCTTTCGTGGACACATCACAGAAAGGCTGTGGACATAATTGACATTGTTGTACTCGGTCTCTTTGCAGCTCTCGACGCCAGGGCAAATATTCCCCGTTGCACAAAACGGATGTGACGTAACCTTTCAAATTATCAGAACGCAGTTTGCTGTATTTTGACGTGTTTGTTTATATCCACGCTCCTTTTAACTGCCATTCCCACCATGTCTTCGGATTTCGAGACCTACGAGCAGGACTTCAGCACCCTCACAGCTGAAATAACCAACAAGGTTGGTCGGATACCCAAACTTAGCGGTGGTAAGTATTTTGACGAGTATCCAGCCTTAGTAACTATCCTTGCTAGTCCTCCTTCACCAGCTAACAGTAGTGTTCCAGTGAAGCCAAAGCTAGCTTGGGTTAGCTGCTGTCAAACAAACCGGTGGTTTCTTACCTTTTGCTGAGGAGAAAAGCTTCCAGAGAAGAGACAGCCAAATCCATCAGCCGTTCATATAGCTGCCTGTCGTGTTGGTGAAACCCACCTGTGGTGTCCGCAGGATGACAGCACGGTGTCTGTGTCACTTGTGGAAAATGAAAACGTAGCTTAACCAGCTAACGCTAGTCAGCTGACAGTTAAAGGACCACTTGCATTATTGATCTACTACAATTAGCTAATAAGCCAACAGCCGCTAATCCATCAATTCATAAGTATCAATCAAACCACATAATATTTGGGCTCTGAACCTAGTAATAGTCATAATTAAGTCCCAGAAAACTAACTAGATGACCTCTATGTGTGGTTAACTTTATTCTACTCCAACCACTACTTGCTCAGGTTAGCCTATTCACACGACATGCATTATTAAAACACTGGGGCTTTGAAGCTGTTAACATGCGCAGTGTCTGGAAACTTTATTCTGAAACGTTTGGAAAACCGCTGAGTGAAAGAAACATGTACGCTTTACAAAAATGTGCTATCTTTTTTTTAACCTGTGGTCCAGCTTTGCTGTAAGTCTTCTGTTCTGTCATGCAGTAACGGCAACTGTTTTTTTTTTTCATTAACTATATCCCCACTTCCTCCCCACTGTGGTCATGCCCAAGCGTTATATCAGTTCTTTACAGAGCTTACTAAAATGACAATGTCCCCCTAAACCTGAGCCATGTTTGATAATAATTGGGATTGTTTGTATAGAACAATAAAGGTTAAGGGTGGGGCTGGGTCACATTGTGGAGTTGCATTTGAAGGCGTGGTGATATTTTGTTTAGAGTTGGAATGCATAGCATGCGTTTCATTCATTCAATGAAGGCTTGGTTTGGATGTGGTGTCTGCGTGCGTGCTTGGGTGGGTGATTGAGAGAGAGAGAGAGAGAGAGAGACAGAGGACAAGAGTGACTAGAGCAGAGATAGTCTCTCTATTCTCTCTGACTAGAGCTTTAGGCAAAGACAGAAGCTTACATATGCACTTCTGGGCTCTGTAAAACAAACAGCCCAGATAATGAATTGAGATGTTCCTGTATTCAAGTCCAGGGAGTGTGTCTGAATTCCAGCCTGTATGCCCCGAGTTGAAGAGTTGTTAAAGGTAGTTAGAAACATGTAATCACAACACTAGTAGTATGATATTAAAAAGTTAAAACCATGTAATATCATGCACTTTGTATTTGCTTGTGATGTTGGCTTGATTATGTCCTCTTTTGAAAGTCGCTTTGGTCATAAAGCGTCTGCCAAATGCAATGTAATGTAATGTAATGTAATGTAGTCAAGTCAAGTAGTCAAGTAGGTCAAGTAGGTTTTATTGTCAATTTCTTTACATGCACTGGTCATACAAAGAATTTGAAATTACATTTCTGAATGTAATTACATTTGTAAGAGTTCTTCTACGTTATACAACTCTGCAGGGTTCAGCTTGGTTGTTGAATGTGTGCAGCCATGCACTTTCTCTCATACTGTCTCACTTTGAGCGACCCTCAGTATCAGTGTGTGAAACGGTAACCATGGTAACCGATAATTCTGCTAATCTTACCCTTTTCATTTCTTCAGGTGTGTGTGTGTGTGTCTCTCTCTCTCTCTCTCTCTCTCTCTCTCTCTCTCTCTCTCTCTCTCTCTCTCTCTCTCTCTCTCTCTCTCTCTCTCTGGATTCTGACACCTGTGTGGCACCTGGTCAGGTGTGTGTGTGCGTGTGTGTGTGTGTGTGTGTGTGTGTGTGTGTGTGTGTGTGTGTGTGTGTGTGTGTGTGTGTGTGTGTGTGTGTGTGTCTGTGAAAAGTGTTTGCACACTGTTCTCCTGACACACTGGTGGCAGGCTGGGGCAATGGTTGAACCAGTCTGTCTCTGGACCTGCTGAACACACACTCCTGTCTCTCTGGGAAGTGGTCAGTGGAAGTGGCTCCCAGTGCCCCCCTGCTTATAGCTCTCTGGGCCTCATACCACTCGGGGCCCCTAGCCAGCACAGGCCCTTGAGTCAGAACTAAGTTATGTCCCGCAGTTAGGATGATACCTAGTCTCCACCACCATCCTCTGTACTATTCTCTAAGTTGTTTGTTTTTGTCCTTGGTGTGGCTAAGCTTACATCTTATTAAGAGCTCTTTGTGATATCCACTTGGCGGTAATAAAAAGTACAATTCGATGAGGTTGTGTGTGTGTTTGTGTGTGTTTGGTTAGAGGTTATAATGTTGGTGAGTGGTTGGTCGATCCCATGTCACTTAATTTAAGACATTATTTTGACATGACCCTGTTGTTGACATTGTGTCATTAGGGTAGATGACACCATGAACTGATGACGTCATGGTATGGTGACATGGTGTGCTGCTGACGTCATGTTATAAGGCGTATTTGACTTTGTGCAACGTCTACGTCTCTCTGGATCAATATGACTGCAGATGGACCTTGCAACTCCTGCAGTTGCTGTTTCCATTTTGGTGTTCGTTGCAAGGGTTGGCATTACCATGTCCATGGTGACGCAGCCCAAAGTTCACTGACGTTGTCTGTGTAGACGCGTTGTCCCACACCCCTAAAAAGTTTGCGATGCATCATGTACCCCACTTCAACTCCTCCTTCCCCACTCTTCCCCCCACACCTCTCATGTCATGTGCTACGTAGGTCAAATTAGTGCGGGCTCATCGTCTCAAGGAAATTTGTGGTCTGCTTTAAATGTGCGGTGTATAGCACCACCCGGGACGTAATGTGACTTCTCCCTTACATAATTTGCGTCTTCGATCGGCACATGTAGGTGTCAAAAATGCCTGTTGTGTCATTGGTGTACTGCTGACGTCATGGTATAGTGACGTTTTGCTGCTGTTATCATGTAGCCTAAAGGGGAGGGAGAGCAAGATATATCAGTTGAGAAACAGAAATGTTGTTTATACATAAACATGGTTCGGGAGGAAGCCTGTGAGTGATTGACAGCCGTCATTACTTGCTCCCGATTTCGCAGATATTTAAACCCCTCCTTTCCCTTTCACCTGTCTTGCGTGAAGGCTTCCGGATCGTCCCACCTCCTCCCCCTTCTCCTCCATTCACTAGAGCACCCAGCTACATTCCTATACAATGGGGGTGGAAGTGGATCTCATCCCGCATGATCTCCGCTTTAAACATCCCAGGACCGAGGCCACTCACGCATATTGTACACCAAGCACTCAAGGGCAAACTAGAGAAGTTCGTAGTATTGCAGATCCATCATGTCTACACCAGATGACAAGCCAGTTTTTCATTAAGCTTTAGATTTTTAAATTAGTTAAATAACATTGGATAGTATTTCTAAATGGTTTTGGTCAACCTCCCCTTGAAAATGAATAGACTGTTCCCAGACCATATCACACCCAGCCTTGATATAGTTTGGCGATAGCCAGAGGGAAGAATGCAGAGTGGGACAGGAAATGAGTGGGGTAGAGAGAGACGGGGGAGGTTCAGAAAATGTCCTTGGACTGGAATCGAACCTCGCTCTCGATGTAACAATGCAGTGCCCTACCGTTTGAGCCATGGCTGGGCCCTCATGACAGTGTATGTAGTGTAATCCTGGATCATTATTGTACTCATGGGCCATGGTGTCCATTTTATATGCAAGCAGCTCTTTTCTCCTCCTTCTTATCTGGTCAATATACTGTAATCTGTGATAATCAGCATCAGAGCTGTAAGCAAAATAGAATTAAATCCATGAATTTTGAATCCCATCCTGCGGGAATCCCGCAGGACCCACGGGACCCACAGGAATTCCTGAAAAATGTCATGCTCTACAATGAACCAAAGCCGTGTGCTAACCCACAGCTAATACCCCTCTCTGGTGAGCCCATGTGTTCTCTAGTGCTACGTTATTATATGCTCAAGTACTCCTACTATAGCCATCACCCATTGGTTGATTTTCACACGTGTCTGTCTGGACAATGGGCAGCTATTTATATTTAAAAACAAACAATGAACTAAAAGCCACTAGCCTTGGCCCAATTCCCCTCCCCCTCGTGTGCACATGTCTTATTAAGCGCTACACTACACTATGCTCTGTCACACTGTTCTGCAGCGTTTCCCAAAACTGTGGGCTGGGGCCCAGAGTGTGCTGGCTGGGGCCACGGAGGTATTCCAAGTGGGCCCAGAAATAATTTTCTTAACATCTTTTAATGATATTTGTGTTTGTGTTACTGTTGACTGTTTATTTATTGTGCAATTTAAATTGACGGGTTATTGGCGGACATTTGTGAAAATGCCAAGCCCCAAGTGGGAATAGATTCGGGAACTCCAGCCTTACTGTACTGCAATGCTCAGGTGCTGCTCACAATGCCTATCGCTCATTGGTCGGTATTCACACGTGTCTGTTTGGACAATGGGCCACTAATTAGAAGCAAACAAATAAACAAACAAACAAACAATGAATGAATGAATGAATGAATGAATGAATGAATGAATGAATGAACTAACGCGGCTAGCCTAATACCTAGACCTAATATCCCCCTCTGGCTGTGCACATGGGCTCTACACTGCTACTGTATGCTACTCTTCACTGTAGCGTTGCGCTGCTCAGGTGCACTGTGGGCTTCTGCCTGGCATCCTGGATGAAGGTGTTTGATGCCTTTGTAGTGGGGCGGGCAGGCGGGCAGGGGCTAGGGGGAGTCCCTCCAGGAGCTGCAGCGTGTGAGGCCTTGGCTCTGGCTCCGAGGCCGCAGCGGCCTTTAAAGCAGAAACACCGGAGCCTCTCCTTTCTTTAAGTAAAGATTTGTACTTCTGAATAGAACAGGCTTATGTGGAGAAAGCAGCCTGTCAATCAAAGGTGATTAAATATGAAACAGTGTTGTGCGCCGCACACACATACACACACACACACACACACATAGTCACTATAGGGTGTTGTATAGTCAGTATCCGGCCAGTATCTGTTGGCTGAAGCCTGGAGAGGTATGCTGGAGCCTTCAGACGGCCAGTTTGCAAGGGAAAACACACACACAGACTTTCATGCACTTTCATACTGCGGCCGTTCGTCTGCTAGCTCTAGAATAGCCCCTGGCTGTTTACCTGTGTCTGTCTGTCTGTGTGTGTGTATGTGTGCGTGCGTGTGTGTGCCTATGTGTGTGTTGGGTGGGGGGATCTTTGTGAGTGTGGAGCCTGCTTGATTTGCATTGCCCTGAGGGGGACACCTTGAAGGCCCTTTCAGCACCGGACTCTTTTGATTGGCCCACCGCTGCAGGCCTTCTTGAATTCCATCAGTTCCGATTGGCTAGGAACCTGGCAATGCCCCATAGCCTCTCAACCTCATTGGTCGGAAGCCCAATTCCCTAGAGCGGCGTTATTTCCCCCAATTTTATGATTGGTCCGATGCACAATATCTCTTAAACTCCTTCGATTTCTATTGGTGCTTTTTAGGTGGACCCGGCATGTTCTTCTATTGGTCAGAGAAATAATTTAACAGTAAACTCCATGACCAACCTCACTGAAGTGAGTTTCTTTGACTTTTATGAGGAGATTCATCCAGATTCTTCGCCCTCAGGGAGTGCTTTTAAAGTCTGTTCTCTTTAAAAATCTTCTTTCAGTAATTTCTTATCCTATTTCCCAGCTGTAGCTTCATATATATTTCACTGAAGATCAGATGTGTACTGTAAGCTATAGTAAGGTGCGAGACCTTTGTCTTTCCACCGTGACCGTGATGTTGGACATCAGCTCGCTTGCTATCTGTTCGTACTGGTACTGCATCTGAGGTCTCTATGTGCTTTTAAGTGTAACATTGTCTGCTAGGTTGTGAACAGCTTGTTCTAAATGTTACACGGTTCTGTGTGGCCTCTTTAGATGTCATTGCTGTACAAACCCAGCTTTGTTTTAGTCCAGTTAGTTTGAGGTATCTGATTAACCTAACCACATGCACTTTTGTAACGTATGCCATTTATTGATGAACCTTTCTAGTTATACCTTTTAAAAGATACGACACATTTTATTATTTTCATCAAGGACCGAGCAGTCCTCCACACACATCCAATGCACTACTATTGTACTTGAGAAAAAAAAGCAATGATAAACAATCTGAACTTTGAACGTTTTGATATGATATGCCCTCAGCACAGCAAAGATAGTCACCCGCGTGAACACACACACACACACACACACACACACACACACACACACACACACACACACACACACACACACACACACACACACACACACACACACACACACACACACACACACACACACACACCTGCACGCACATCAGTGGCTGTCAAGAGCATCTGTGCTTGAGTGTGTGTGGGTGTGGTGAGGCAGGAGACTGCTGCAGGTGACATGACTGCTTCCTTTGAGCCAGGCAACACACACACACACACACACACACACACACACACACGTGCGCGCACGCGTACACACACACACACACACACACACACACACACACACACACACACACACACACACACACACACATATACACACACACACACACACACACAGGAGGCACAACACACATACAAGCACAAATAAACAACACAGCACCAATAACACAAACACACAATAGCACAGCATACATCAAAAACACAACGGCTGCTGCTCTGCTCACAGATATACAGCGAGCTTCAGAAATAAACCTGCCTGTCTCAGATGCTTATTTGTTTGTGCGTGTGTGTGTGTTTGTATGAGAGTCTGTGCGTGTCTGTGTCTGTATGTGAGGCGTACGGGTGTCTGTGTGTGTGTTTGTACGGTAGCTGGATGTGAGTAGGAGGCACGTGTGTGCGTCCGCGTGTGTGTGTGTGTGTGGCTAGTTGTGTGTGTGTGGGCGACTCGGGCGTGTTGTGTTGTGTTGTGTTTACTTCTCTTGTCATTAAACATGGCGGCTCCATCATCAGCTGATCCGTGATGTGTCTTCTGCTCTCTCTCTCTCTCTCTCTCTCTCTCTCTCTCTCTCTCTCTCTCTCTGTTTTTCTCCCCGCTCTTTTTTTTTATAGAGGAGAAGACGCAGCTGGTTCTAAATGTCGACAAACAGCTTGAAGAAGTCAGAGAGTTGGTAGGTCTTTGATCAGTAACACCCTCTTTCCGCCACACACACACACACACACACACACACACACACACACACACACACACACACACACACACACACACACACACACACACACACACACACACACACACACACACACACACACACACACACACCTTCACACCCCCCATGTAAATAATGAAGCTTAACTGAACTGCATAAACAAACAACAACAGTAATGCTGACAGACACATGTGATCCCGTTTATGAGCCTGAAGGCTGCACTACACACACACACACACACACACACACACACACACACACACACACACACACACAGACGCACACACACACACACACACACACACAGACATGCACACTGATGGCTTTTAAGTGACACAGCCTGACACATTTCACACCATTATCTCTGCGCGGACTTCACTGTCAGCCGCCGGGATGCTTCTTTAAACGGGCTGTTGCGTATCGGCTTGTAAATAACATCTTAATAACGTCACGCTGATTGGCCGTTGGTAGCGTCACCGTCACGGTGACATGACACTGTTTACGTTCTGCTCCTTAAGATATGTCCCCCTCTCTTTTTTTTATACTGGGTGCCGTCACTCTGATGGGCTGTCACAGCCAGGCAAGATAATGACTGCCTGAGCGGCACGGTTTTTAATGAGTACACGCACACTATACACGCAATGAGCATACAAACGCTGCAGTTAATTTGGCCAGGATCGGTGGTGAAATGGTGATGGAATTCTCTCCAGAGCTCGAAGATACCGGAATGGAGAAACGTACTGGGCACAATGGTCACCATGGATATAGAATGCTTTCGAAATGGTTGTCCATGGTCCGAGCGGTAGAAAGAGTTCAATGTTTCTATGGCTCTGTCCATGGTGCTTAAGAAGCTGGTTAGGCGTTCATGGATGTTTTTGGTTTCGGCTTTCCGTTTATACGTAAACAGAGTTTTAAAATCCCCATATCAAATATCCGGCTTTAAAAACAATATCCCATTTAGGGGGAAAAAAAATCGGGATATGTGTAAACAGCACCGTAAATAGTCCAGAGGATGTTCTGAAGTTCATTTTGAGTGCTCCCCCTGCTCTTTCTGAAGTCTGAAGCCACACAGCAGCTAAAGTGTCCACACACAAAGCTTTTACTAGCTGATTTCGTTCTTTTGGCTCATGGCCTCAAACATTAGATCACGCACACACACACATACACACACAAGCACACCCACATGTGCACATACACGCTGTCTTCTGAAGGAACAGTAAGGGAAAGTTGTATCTAGCTGGTGGTGCCTTTAGGTCCACAACAGCAGTTTAGGGGCCATTCAGGCTGCAATACCTTTCTTCCCTCACAGGAATTCAAATCTTTTTGAGCAACGCGTCCTTTTTAGTGACACGGTTGACCATTGACAAGCGACATTGCCAAGTGGTTTGACCGTTGTGACAACGAAAGCCTTGCTGCTTTTTCCGCCTTCGCCTCACTCCAAAAAAGCCCTTTAAACACTCAAGGCACCTAAAGTTAAAATGTGTTCAACTTTTGGAAAAGATTTTCTACAATGGCTCTCTGCGTGCGTAGCTACAGTGAGTCTTGGACAGCTGAGTTTCAACTATCTGTGGTTTAAAGACAGAGGGGCCATGAGTGACATACCAACAGTAAACAAATCTTGACATTTTTGGGGTGTGGAATCGCAGCAAAGCTCTTTGAATGTTTTGAGGCAGAAAGTGTGGCAGTCTGAGCAAGCCCCCAAGGCCTTTGCTTGCTGCTTGGTGCTGTCATGTATTCCTCTGTATAAAAAAATGTCACCGGTACGGTATACTGTATCTGTAGTAGGCATTTCAGTTTTTGTAGCAAAGAAACCATGAAACAATCCGTCCAATAACCTTTTGTTATTTCAAGGTCTTCCACATAATACACTTAACTTTCAATACAATGTCTCTGAACAACTTGATACTAGAGGTGCTCCGATTGCTCGGCAGCCGATCATGCTCGGCCGATAATGGCCAAAAATAGCCTGATCGGTGATCGGAAAAACATGCCGATCAAAAAACCGATCCAGAGATATTAAATTCCTCAAGGAAAGTTGCCTTTACACCTGGCGCTGCCTGCATGTAGCCTAGGTGCTGGCTCTGCACAGCTGCTGCACCAAAATAAGGCATCTTTACTTGTCTTTAACTTTTTGGAATTCCCTCCTTCATTTTCACCATTTATAATCATATCTGCATCAACAATGATCTGATTTTCCGATCCATGCGCAGTTTACATGACGCTTGTAATTTGTGAATGACGTGTCAGTCTCGCCATGTTCACTATTTTGAGTTACAGCCTGTCAGCACGCAACAACTAAACGTTTCCAAAACAATCATCAACTGTATTGTTTTTAAAGTTGTAGCCTAATGGACAGCCAGGTCATTAGTTTTGTAGTCGCTGCAACACCAAACAGCAACTAGGGAGAATGGACGGTGAAACTCTGTGCAGGGAATTCTACATTCTATGACAGTGTTACAGAGAAAGAGCTTTCCTCGCAGACAC
>NC_085871.1:9593057-9595557 GCF_034702125.1 Engraulis encrasicolus
CAGACACAGACAGACAGTAGGGATGCACCGATACACATTTTTTCACTTCCGATCCGATCCCAATACAGGGTTCGTACGGTCATGAAAAACCTGGAAAAGTTATGGAATTTGAAAATTCAAATTTCCAGGCCTGGAAAAGTTATGGAAAACGTATTTTTGGTCAAAAGTTTTGGAAAAGTCATGGAAATCCAACCAGTGTTTCATCAATTATCTTTATGAAGTTGATGACGCGGGATAATAAAATGTAAATGTTCGAGTTCTCGTGGAAATGTTGTCTAGTGCAGGCTGCGTCTGCCTAACCGTGTTGCCAAATTGAGTGGGTTTCAAATAACGCATGTTGTAATGGCTCCACGCGGGTTTCAAGCGTTTTTGGCGCTAGCAATCAGTCACACCTGGCAACCAGCCTCGCAACGCGCGAGCTAGATGTAGTGTGTGCGTGGTGGTGGTGAGAGGTGATCATACTTCTAATCCTAGAAAAGAAATGTGGTTCTGTACGATATTACAGCATGTCGCGAAGTGTTACTTCAACAATGCGCGGCTTAACTTTCTGAAAAGATGATCAACAATGGCTGGAGAGGACGAAAGTTTTGATGTGTCCGTCCGATATGGGCGAAGCAGCGGCACTTGTTAGCCACCTGAAGGGCAAGATGCAGCAGCCGGTTACCTCAGCTACTAACAGGTTAGCAGAATACGCGTTGTAAAATATTTAGCGGTTCCACTGAAACGTAGCTAATGCCAAAAGGAATACAATCCTAAGACCTGTTTGGTCTTTGTTTAATTTGCCAGATAGGGCACCAAGCGAACCTTTATGCTTTCGGTAAGCCCCGAGATTTTGATATTGATAAGCAATGCACCTGCTGCCTGCGAGTGAACTTTTACAGTGTGCTGTAAGATTACATGAGTACAGTAGTCTATGTGCAGCTGACCGCGAGCCAAACGATTACCAATGTCGGCATGACGCGCCTGTTTTGAAATACGGTATGAACGGCAGCGTGACTTGAGTTTGAAAAAGTCATCTGTGGCTTTGTTTTCAAATCGGTCAGATCGTTACAACACAAAATGAAACTCACCGCAGCATCTCCTTGAGTGGGCGTCAGACTAGAACTATGCCACGAGCAGTGCAGTCTCTCCTTTTTTTTTGCTCCAGCAACGACCACAACAAATGACAAAACATTATCATTCTACAGGAGCTTTGGACTGTTGTGCTTAGGCAGGTGTAGTAGGCAGGCCTATGATTTCTTACTTGGGCAGGATGAGCATTTATCCATCTCCATAGAGAGCATGTTGATACAAATTTGTCTTCATGATGATTTCACGACCTAATTTGCTATAGGCTGGCCTAGGCCTATTCATTTTCATTTCTGACTGTACATTAGACAAGCGAATTATATAACATTGGTGAATAATAGCAGAATTAATGTAATACAACATGAAGTATAATGGTTGCTTATAGCTTGTAGTAAAAGATAACCTATATAAGCCTATGAATATGTTTATTGTTACATATTTGTAATATAGGCTATAATATATAATATAATATGCCATAGTCTATAGTATAAATATATACAGTAATTACATATTTATAATATAGGCTGTAATATAATACGCCCCCACCCCCCGCACGCGATTGGTCATTGGTTTTTCGGTCCTGGAAATTCAGAAAAAGGTTTTGGAAAAGTCATGGAAAAAAAATGGTAAAAAAGTGTATGAACCCTGCAATACCTAAATTTGGATATCTGCCGATACCGATGCTACTCTGATCCTATACCAAAACCACATATATGCATGGGTTTCAACTTGAGGTAGGTCCAAGTAGACTATTTGGTCAGAAAAGGAAGTCAGAAGAACCGGAAACAAATTAATTAGTAAAAAATAACAATCTCATCCTGAAAACTAATATGCAAGTGAAATTAACCTGGCTCAATGTCAGTATCAGGAAAATTCCGATACTTTGGGAAAATTCCGATCCGATCTCTGAATTATTTTGATTTCTGAACCCGATACCGATATCCCACACAGACACACACACAGACACACACACAGACACACACACAGACACACACACAGACACACATGTATGTAGTGTATATGGCCTTTAATCACCCCTTTGTTGGCCCGGCCCCGGCTGAATCCAATTCAGCGCCCCACATGCTCAGTCTCTAGCCAATCCAACTCTGTATTGGTGTGTAAAGTAGCACTCTCACCCCTTAGACTTGCTCTATACTACCTCTATCTCTTTCTCTCTCTATATACACAATATGGTGTAGTGGGCCACTCACTCACAAGACTCTCCCCATGGACTTAAGGTGTACTACACAAAGTCTGCCTTCAAAGGCAAACACACTCATGCAAGCACACGCATGCGCACACATGCACACACGCACACGCACTCGTACACGCATACGCACACACTACACAAACTACACACACTACACACAGAGGTATTTTGAGTCTGATTGTGTTCTAGTTTTTCTGTTTCTTGCGTGTGTGTGTCTCTCTC
>NC_085871.1:9605557-9608057 GCF_034702125.1 Engraulis encrasicolus
TTATTTATTTATTTTTCAAGCCACACACTTTGTTTTTCTTCCTCTTAGAGCTTCTGTCGTTGATAGAAATATGAATATATCCATTGCAGTATACAACATCAGATTTTTTATTGCAAGTTCTTTTCCTTTTTCCCTCACAAAGCTTTTTCAGGGCCGTCAGTCGTCAAGTTGCAAGTGAAGCGCACATATGGGCACATGTAGGCTAACATGCCCATGGCGACCCGTACTTCAGTTTGGCCTGGGTCCTTTGCTAGCCCTGCCGCATCTCTCTCTCCCATCTCCCACTCTCTTCCTGACATACTCTTGACTGACACAACAGAGTCCCTTTTAGAAAAAAAAACCGTTGCAAGTGGGAATTTGTGCCAGCAGCTCATGGAAGCGGTCATGAGAGTCACTGTTCGCCAGTTAAGGACTCATTTAAGCTTAGGCTGACTCATGAAGACGATTAATTATGATTAACTAACGTAAAAATCTTCCCTAGTGCCACTTTAGAAGGCTGGTGAAATAAGGAAAATGATAAAGAAAAGTAAATAGCAATAAATAATGTGAATAGTTACGACTACCAATGATGACTGCTGTTGCTTATAATAATTATAATAATAAGAAGAATAAGAATATATAGAAAATAGCAGTATAACACTTCTTTTTTTGTAATGCACCAAATCAGCTGCACTTTTTAACTCTTATTTTATACAAAATTGTCATAGTTATGGCCTTGTGTGATTTGCTGTGATTTGCTGAGGCAACATGACACCCCTTTCTGGTTTTATTTGCCCTTTTGGTGTGTCTTTTGTAGGCTTACATTTCAAGGAGATGGATTGGCAAATTAAAACTCAAACAAGTTTCAGTGATTTAGTGCGTTTTTGATTTTGTGCGTTTTTGATTTAGCGTGTTCTGAGTTGTGCGGTGTTACGTCTCTCAGTGGACGACATATTCAAATGCCTCCCCAACATGGCACCACGTGACCCCTTGACCTTTGAGAGTGGGCCGCTCATCCCATAATCGTCCCTCTGAACTTGTCCCCTGTTGATGAGGACGACGGACGGGAGACAGACTCCCCCATTACATGCACGCCCACAAAGACAAAACATGACTCCCAACACACACCCTTGGACGCAAAGTCGTACACAGTCACACACACACAACCTCAAACACACCCTAATCGCCTTACTAACATGCCCAAACATCTCCTTGCTAAAACCTCCACTGTTCCCCTTGTAAGGCTTTGATTAGATTTTTATGATGGGCTAATACGTCTTCTATTTACTTCTGTCTTCTATTTACTTGCACGCACACACGCAGGCTCACACGCGCACACACACAGAAGGAGTGATGCTCATCCCTGATGTTGTAATGCGACGGATGCTGAAAGTTTCTAACATCAGCGCTTCTTTAAGAGGCTTGGCAGTTTTTTCATGAGAGGAAAAGAGATTCTTATTAAAATCTTTGTTGATGTTCCCATTTTCCGGGCAGATGGTGTGTGTGTGTGTGTGTGTGTGTGTGCGTGTGCGTGTGCGTGTGCGTGTGTGTGAGTGCGCGCGTTCACGATGCAGCAGAACAGTGGGTAGTATGAGGTGAAGGACTAGGCTGGATGAGGAATTAAATTTTGTTTGCTGTGAAAGAAGTGAAAAGTTGGTTTGTGAAGTGAAAAGTTGTTTTTTTTCTCACACAGGACAGCAGTCCACACAGCCTAGTACTTTATTTCATGTGTCCAGAAAAAGGACATTGAACAACCACAACTAAAACCTTTATTTTTGATACTACTACTACTACTGCTACTACTACTACTACTATGACTACTAAAATGTAAAACATTGCAGTCAGTTAAATGTAAAAAAGTAAGCCCTCGAGTTGAGTTAAGTCTCGAGTTGAGTTAACTTACAAACGTAAGGCAGCAGGGCAACTTACTTTTTTACATTTAACTGCTTGCAGTGTTTTACAGTGTACAGGTACTACTACTAGTACTACTAGGGCTGTAGCAATATTGTATCGAACCGAGAAATCGTGATACACAGAGTCACGATACTGTATCGTGATACAAGGAGGCAGTATCGTGATACGCCCTTTTGACGTTTTGATACACGTCAGCCCAGAAAACAACCACAGGATATGAAGTGATAGTGCTTCAAAGCATCATCATTCTTATATAGAAACTTTTTAAAATTATTAGTAGCCTCTTGTAACCTATTCTACCCATAAACTATCATAGTTTTTATTCATAAAGTTTATAATGTTGGCAAATGTGAAATCGTGGGGTGTATCGAACCGTAGGTCATGAATCGTGATACAAACCGAATCGTGAGTTGAGTGTATCGTTACAGCCCTAAGTACTACTACTATAAAACTAGTACTATTCGCTTTTACTGCTTCTACAACCGATTTTGCTGCTACAACGTATACTGCCATCACTATTACTACTACTTTTAATAGTAGAGTTACAACTATGTACTACTGCTACTACTAACACTGATGTCAAAACAAGAGCCCCATTCTATACTAA
>NC_085871.1:9615557-9618057 GCF_034702125.1 Engraulis encrasicolus
TGTGGCCCTAGCCACAATAATTGCCCAGCCCTGGTTTAAGGTATAGCATAGTGGTTCAGTATGAGAGACTGTCTTATGTGAGCTTCCATACCAACATCTGTGGTTACACACACTTCACACACACACACACACACACACACACACACACACACACACACACACACACACACACACACACACACACACACACACACACACACACACACACACACACACACACACACACACACACACACACACACACACACACTGACTTAAGTGACATGCCTCTGATTTGCCCTTTTGTAAATAAAAAAGAAATGGTGTGTGCGTGTGTGAGCGCGTGTGTGTGTGCGCGTGTGCGTGCGTGTGTGTGTGTGTGTGTGTGTGTGTGCGTGTGACCCCTGCTATGTGTAGCTGCATTATTTAAAGGGTGTGTGTGATATGGCTCCTGCCTAAAGGTCTCCATACACTTTCAACACGCCATTCCTCTTATTCTGCCCATCTCATCCTTCCTTTATTTACACCTCTCTCTCTCTCTCTCCCTCTCTCTCTCTCTCTCTCCCTCTCTCTCTCTCTCTCTCTGTCTCTCTGTCTCTCTCTCGTATTCCTCATTTTCCTTTCTTTCTTCTTTCTTTTGTTTACTCTCCTCTGTTGCTTCTCTCTCTCCATTTGGCCTTTTCTCCTTATTTACTCTTTCGTTTTTTTTTGTCTCTCTAACACACACACACACTGGTGTGTTCCTTTTCCCTCATCACTTGAGCTCAAAACTTACTGTGTGTAAGTGTATGATGAGATGAACACACACACACACACACACACACACACACACACACACACACACACACACACACACACACAAGTTCAATCTGTGGCTGTGATGTGTATGTGCCTTGGGCCTTGAGTGTGATTTGTCAGGTTGTGTGTGTGTGTGTGTGTGTGTGTGTGTGTGTGTGTGTGTGTGTGTGTGTGTGTGTGCGTGCGCGTGCGCGTGTGAGTGAGTAAGGTTAAGCGGTGTGGAGAGCAGGGCAGTGCGGAGCGTGTCAGAGCGCCGGCCCATTATGACTCAATCAGAACCGAGGCCCGGTCTCTCTCCCCGCCTCGCCCCGCACCTAATCACTCCCACTTAGCCAATTAAACATGCTTAATTACGCCACAGGCACACACGCGCACACACGCGCACACACACACACACAGCTCACACCTGTGTTTGTGTGTGAGAATCAGAGTGATGTGTTTTGTTTTTGTGTATGTGTAGGAGGGTGTTTATCTGTGTATACTTTAATGTCTGTATGTGTATGTGTGTGTGTGCGTGTGTGTGTGTGCATGCGCAAGATTCTGCGTCTATATGTGTGTGTGTGTAGGGAGATGGAGGACTAGGCGTACACACACACACACACACACACACACACACACACACACACACGGCCAGCACAGCCCAGCTTCAAGGCTCCTCATTAGAAGCTGCCCCTGGGCACCGTGGTGGCCTTTAATGGGCAATTTAAGTGTTTACTTCTCCAAGTGGCATGGCTGCTGTGTGTGTGTGTGTGTGTGTGTGTGTGTGTGTGTGTGTGTGTGTGTGTGTGTGTGCGTGTGCGTGTGCGTGTGCGTGTGCGTGTGCGTGTGCGTGTGTGTGTGTGTGTGTGTTTGGTAACTGGAGTGTGTGTGTGAACATAGGACAGTTTGGTTGTTGTTTGTGTGTCCCTTCGCTTATTTGTAGCCCTTGGAGCAAAGTGGGACATGCGCTTACTGCACACACACACACACACACACACACACACACACACACACACACACACACACACACACACACACACACACACACACACACACACACACACACACACACACCAAATGTCTTACCCACTTAGCTGCAGCAGAAAAAGCCCCTTATGTGTGATTTCACTCTGGCATCGTTGTTAATTATTCATGCAAACAGAATTATTAGTGTGTGCGTGTGCGTGTGCGTGTGCGTGTGCGTGTGTGTGTGTGTGTGTGTGTGTGTGTGTGTGTGTGTGTGTGTGTGTGTGTGTGTGTGTGTGTGTGTGTGTGTGTGTGCGTGTGCGTGTGCGTGTGCGTGTGCGTGTGTGTGTGTGTGTTGTGCAAGTGAACAGTGCCATTGGTGGGACAGTGAGAGGGGGCCTGGGCCTCTAAGGGTGTCTTTGAACCAGCGCAGACTGCTGCAAAATGATTGTCCCCTTGGCAGTGCCAAATCCAGACTTGCTTCCAAATTGGTTTCATGCTCAAGTTTGGTTTATATTTTTTATTATAATGATTTACCTTGGATTTTGAAGTTTTCTTGTGTTTTTCTTACAATTAAATGCTTTTAAAGGTGCACTGTGTAAGATTGTGGCCAGACTAGGTATTGCAGCTCTCATTGTGCAGCCTATTGCCATATTTGATCTTTTCATGAATATTTACTAAGTAATAAGCTAGTATATACTAATATGACTAAAGTACAATAAGGTTTGCAGTAAAAAATATCCCTTTCTAGACATTCAAAATGGCGGACCTTTGAGAA
>NC_085871.1:9628057-9630557 GCF_034702125.1 Engraulis encrasicolus
TATGCATTTCTATAATTTTCATTTTTAGAGTGCATAATTGTGGGTTCCTTATTATTATACTAATTATTCAGTAACCATTGACTCTCCCCGTCTTTTATCTGCCGTAATTGTGAATGAGAGTGGCAGCACAGTAGATTAGCTCATTCTAAATGCATTTTTAAGATACTTCAATAAAAGAATTAAAAAAAGAGAGGGAGAGAGCTAGAGAGTTCTGTGCTTTTCTCCAGTGGTGAAATTAGATTAAAGGATTATATTTCATCTCAGTGAGTAACTTTCTTCTTTTCAACTCAAAGTCTGTTTTTCTCCCCTCTCTCCCTTGTCTTTCCATTTTCCTTGTGCCGTTGTCCTCGGCTATTCTCCCGCGTTTCTAAAAAGGCAAAGAACAGAATGACTGGTTCAGGGATGCCAGCAATTTATTTTATTTTTTACCTTTACCTTTTTCCCTTCCCTTATTTTTTTATTTCAAAACAATGACCCTCTTCTCTCAAAAATGACCACAATGTCAATTTCTTCTTTTTAATTTTTTTTTTGCATGGTCCACACGAGCTGTGAGTTTCTCCTCCAGTGAGACAATAACCTCGAGCACAAGGACAGACCGACTGAAAGAGCGAGAGAGGAGAGGAAGAAAAAAAAGCAGTGGCTTCGCCTCTCGGTCGAGCGCAACATCGGCCGTTAAAAACATCTTGCAGACCAAAGAGGAGCCCGCGGGGGAGACCGCTTGCTTTCTCGCTCTCTTTCTCTTTTTCTCTCACTCGCTGTCTCACACTCCACAACAAACCCCCCGATCGCAGAGAGGGGAGCATCTCCCAAAGAAACGAACAGAAACAACAGCCGAATGAACAGGAAATAAAAAGAGAGACACTTTAAACGAAGCCCCTCAGATGCGCGGCATGTGCGTAATTATCAGATTTGTTGCTTTCCCTTTTTTTCGGTGCCCACATCTGATACAGCGAAGTATCTAAAAAAAACTCAAGGATGTGTTCTATAAATAACAAATTTTAACTTCACTGAAAAAAACATGAAATCTAGTGTTTAGTGTTTTAAATGTATTGAAGTTACATTGGTGGAATAAGCATGTAGACAAAGCCGTGCGACTCAAATAAAAAGCCAAAGACACTAACAAATCATTTATTTTTTGTACTCTCATAAATAATTAACTCCCATAACACACACACGCACACACACCCACACCCACACCCACACCCACACACACACACACACACACACACACACACACACACACACACACACACACACACACACACACACACACATACACACACACAAAGACTGGGTGCCCCACCCAGGTGAGGTATTTACCCTTATTCCGTGCTGAAACTTTGAGAGATAACGGGGGCGACTGTGACTAGCTGGGAGTGAAGTACCCCTAACTTCAGGCTGTTTCTTTATCGTTCCCCCGCTACACAAGTGATAAAGGTGTTAGCCGGGGTAGATAGACAGACGGTCAGGGCGAGTGTGTGTGTGTGTGAGTGTGTGTGTGCGCGTGTGTGGGTGTGTGGGTGGGTGGGTGCTATGGGTAGTGGGGGGGGGGGGGTCAATTTAATTCCGTGCGATCTGAGCGGGGTCAGGATCATTTCATATGGCCCGGGCTGGCCCGATCATTACCAGCCGCAAATCTGTTCGTTACATGGTAAGGATTTCGTGCGAAGTAAATAGAGCGGCGTGGTAAAGTTGTGAAAATGGTGTGTTGGCCTTGCGATAATGGCCAAAGGACGGTTTAATGGAGTTGCCCATTTATTCGTTATCAGTATGCGGACAGAGACCGGCCTGCCGCTATCGCCTTCTTTTTTAATAACGTTGCGAGTCTACCATTGCACATTTCTCTCTCTCTCTCTCTCTCTCTCTCTCTCTCTCTCTCTCTCTCTCTCTCCCCCCCACTCTCCCCTAGCTCCCCTCTCTCCTCCTCCATCTCCCCCCGCCCCAGAACAATGCACACACACACACACACACACACACACACACACACACACACACACACACACACACACACACACATACACATACTCACACACACACACACACGCACACTTTCGTGCCACACACATCCTTGGGAGCACACGCGCACATACACACACACACTTTTTTTTCGCAGGCGTACACTCTATGGAATAGTTTCGATTTCAGTCACAGCTGCATGCTTGGCCACGAGAGATTGGGCCGGCTGGAGCCAGCGCGGGCCAGATTTTACAGGCAACAAAGGAAGCAGATTACCACTTGTATCGAATTCCATATTGAATAAGAAAAAAAAAATCTTTGTTTGAAAACCGGCTGATTATCATAACAGAAAAATTGCAGCAGTGCAGTTTTTCCAATCCTGGCTGGCTGGCTGGCATTAAAAAAACAGAAGGCAGGCAGCCCCGCGTTTGTGTGCGCTAGCGTTGCGTGAGCGTGCGTTGGTTGGTTGATTTGTGCGTGCGTGCGTTCATTCGTTAGTCAGTAGGTTGGTTGGTTTTCTCGCTCGCAGTTGCAGTGGCATAAT
>NC_085871.1:9640557-9645557 GCF_034702125.1 Engraulis encrasicolus
GCTTGCCTTTACACACACACACACACACACACACACACACACACACACACACACACACACACACACACACACGCATACACACACACACACACACGCATACACCAATGGCACGCTCAGCTTGCCTTTACACACACACACACACACACACACACACACACACACACACACACACACACACACACACACACACACACACACACACACACCACACAGATAGATCACCCAGATCATGGCCCACTCCCCTCTGCTTGCCACTGCTTTTATTCCTCTTCCTCTGCTCCCCCCTCTCTCTTTAGCCCTCTCCTCCCTCTTGGCCACACCAAATAATAGCTGTGTGTGTGTGTGTGTGTGTGTGTGTGTGTGTGTGTGTGTGTGTGTGTGTGTGTGTGTGTGTGTGTGTGTGTGTGTGTGTGTGTGTGTGTGTGTGTGTGTGTGTGTGTGTGTGTGTGTGTGTGTGTGTGTGGGTGTGTGTGTAAGAGAGAGAGCCTCTCTAAATATGTGTGTACTGTGTTTATATATATATTCATGTACAGTATATATTCTAGCCTTAGGTTTGAGTTGGCAGAAGTGTGTGTGTGTTTGTTTGTGTTTATATTTTCTGTGTGTTTATATCCATGCTTGTGCGTGTTTATAATATGCGTCCATAGCAGGTCAGTTATTTAGCATCTTTTTCTCCTCCTCTCCTGTTTGGTCTTCCATCTTCTCTCGTCTCCTCTTCTCTTCTCCTCTCTCCGCGCTCCTCCTCTCCTCCTCTCCTCCTTTCTGAATTTTAATCAAAGGCGTCCCAGCTTAGACACACTTAGCTCCTCTTTAAAAACTCCACTACTCTCCTCGGCTGCAAAACATGTTAAAATATTTAGGAAGCACACACATACACACAACACACAACACCCAACGCATGCACACACACGCACACACACTGACACTAACACACATACACACACACCGACACACTCTCACACTCACACACACACACACACTGACACACGCGCCAACACAGCTGTTTGACACTTGTAAATTCCCCCTCTTACAACGTCCCAAACAAACCTTGGAGGAGATCAGATAGTGTGTTGTGTGAATCAGAGCAGGCATCATTATTTCCCTTTGACTGCTGTGTGGCGCCGACTGATGGAGGTAATGGGGAATCAGGGCACCGCCAGCTAAGGCAGCCAGCTAAGAGGTGTTTGATATTGAAAAGAAGAGAAGAAGAAGGAGAGAGAGAGAGAGAGAGAGAGAGAGAGAGAGAGAGAGAGAGAGAGAGAGAGAGAGAGAGAGAGAGAGAGAGAGAGAGAGAGAGAGAGAGAGAGAGAGAGAGAGAGAGAGAGAGAGAGAGAGAGAGAGAGAGAGAGAGAGAAGCATATCATTTCATTGTTCTAAGGCAGGTGGTTAATGACACAGTGGTGGGTGGCGTAGAGCGATGTGCCATGGCACACAGGAAACGCATCATCAGCATCAGCATACCGCACGTCGCACACACACATGCACCTGCACGCACGCACATACACACACACACACACACACACACACACACACGCATGCACAAACACACACACATGCACCGACACACTCACGGACACACACACACACACACACACACATGCACACACACACACACACACACATGCACCAACACACACACATGCACCAACACACACACACACACACACACATGCACCTACACACACACACACACACACACATGCACCTACACACACACATGCACTTACTCGCACACACACACACACATGCACCTACACACACACATGCACTTACTCGCACACACACACACACATGCACCTACACGCACACACACACACACAATACAATATGGACACATGCCATAGACTCACCATTCCACCCACTCACTACATCACACCTTACACACACACACACATTCACACAAAGAATACCTTCCCTTTTTACTGAGGTCTTTGTAGGTGCGCTATGTGTGACATGAAAAACCTGAATGTGTGGGCCAATCCAGGGTTCTGTTACACACGCGCACACACACGCACACACATGGACACACAGTACACATTCAGGTGTTTATCACCTGCTCCAAAAAGGGGTAGACCTTGTTGTTGTCTTGCCTTTGATGCTGTTAAATTTAAAAGGTAACAAAGGCACATCAGTGATGTGGGTCAGACTGCTTCGCTTTACAGTAAATGCTTTCAGCTTCTCGGAGTGATGGCTGGGAATCTTAATAAGTACGTAACAGCATTTTTATAATACATATGATCATAGCATACACACACACACACACACACACACACACACACACACACACACACACACACACACACACACACACACACACACACACACACACACACACACACACACACACACACACACGCACACACGCACACAGCAGTACGAAAGATCATAGCTCAAAATGAAACCCTGTCGTATAGGACATGCAGTACATATAGAATAGTACATATACCTTTATATAGCCATGACTCATTATGTATGTTGGGTGTACTGGGATGTAAAGTCATACAGCTCTTCAGCTCAGAATTTCCTTATGTGTGCTGAGGTGTGTGATGCACCTGTGTGTTTATGTCCATAGTGTCTGTAGTTTTAAGAAGAGATGTTGCTTTGATAAGCTTGTGAAAGCAATATCTCTTCTGCTTCTACTTCTACTACTTTCTGTATGTAGTGAGAAGTTTGAGTATCGTGTGAAAATATATGGTGAGTTATGGAGTGAGTTATGTTATATTATATTGCCAGTGAGTCACATTATTGATAATGTCGCATAGTATTGATATTCCGTGGCGTTTCCTCCATGTTCCACACCTTCCAGTAGCTTTATTGATGATGTGTAATGATTAAGCATTGATTTCAATACTATTTGGTGAATGGCGCTATTATTAGTAAGTCAGTAAGGTACTGTATTAGGAGGATAAAGGTGACAAAAGGTCTCTGACATCACTTCCTCTTCCTGTTCACTTCCGGTTTTTTTTGTTTTGTTTGTTTAACATGAGACCACAGGGGGGTGTATGCAAATGAGTGGAAGAGACCTAGAGACAGGTAGGAAAGCAGAGAGAGAGAGAGAGAGAGAGAGAGAGAGAGAGAGAGAGAGAGAGAGAGAGAGAGAGAGAGAGAGAGAGAGAGAGAGAGAGAGAGAGAGAGAGAGAGAGAGAGAGAGAGAGAGAGAGAGAGAGAGAGAGAGGTGCTCAGCCTTTTGTTGTTTGTCTCAAGGCGTTGGGTGCATAGGTGCACTGTTGGATTTTGCATTTTAAGTCCTATTTGTGTGTGTGTGTGTGTGTGTGTGTGTGTGTGTGTGTGTGTGTGTGTGTGTGTGTGTGTGTGTGTGTGTGTGTGTGTGTGTGTGTGTGTGTGTGTGTGTGTGTGTGTGCAGGGAAGTTGAAAAGGGGGGACAAAAGGGGTCTGTTGTCCCGGTCCCAGGGAGAGAGTGGGCCCAGAATTGGTCCATATTACATTGGATCTATTGGACAGGGAGCCCTTTCAGAAGACTGTGTCCCGGGCCCAGCCAAAGCTGTCAGCGGCCCTGTGTGTGTTGTGTAGTGTGTATGTGTGTGCATGAGTGCGTGCAGCAGGCATCAGAATATCATTGTGACCCCCCATAGTCATTACCGCACCCTTCTCCCTTCGCGACGCCCGTGTCAAAACCACACTGCATTATTCTAATGAACCCCCCTACACACACACACACACACACATACACACACACGCACACACGCACACACACACACACACACACACACACACACACACACACACACACATACACACACACGCACACACGCACACACGCACACCAAAAAATCCTGACTACCACCACCACCACCACTGTCCCCCATCTCCAATGCCCCAACCCTCAGAAGGGTAACACAGGAGAGGGAGAGGGAGAGGGAGAGGGAGAGGTAGGGTATATATGTGTGTGTACGTGTGCAGTGTGAGTGTATGGGGTAGCGCCGGTTACAGTGTCTTTGAAGTGCGTGCGCGCGTGTGTGTGTGTGCGCAGCAGTGGCGTCCGTGGCATAGGCACACAGGCAGCAGCAGCGGTGGCGGCGAGACGTGTCACCTCCACTGCACACGGCAATGGGGGAACGTGTGTGTGTGTGTGTGTGTGTGTGTGTGTGTGTGTGTGTGTGTGTGTGTGTGTGTGTGTGTGTGTGTGTGTGTGTGTGTGTGTGTGTGTGTGTGTGTGTGTGTGTGTGTGTGTGTGTGTGCGAGGCAGGCGTTTGGAATGGTAATGATAACATACTAATCAGCACAGGCCTTTGAAGACACCGAGTGGCAGTCTCTGTCAGCAGCGCTGGTGGTGGTGGTGGAGGGGTATGGGTGTGTGTGTGGGTGTAGGTGTGTGGGGGGGGGTATATGTGAGGAAGGGGGACGCCTGCAGCTCCAAGGCAGAGCGGAGAGATACATATATATGTGTGTGTGTGTGTGTGTGTGTGTGTGTGTGTGTATGCATGCAGGCTGTGACACACACACACACACACACACACACACACACACACACACACACACACACACACACACACACACACACACACACGCACACACACACGCGCGGCTGGTGTGCTGCTCCAGGTGTGTTAGTTTAAGCGTCGCATGTCAATACGTCCTCCATCTCACCTGATCCACTGGGGCTCATTAGACAGCTCTGACTCTCTCTCTCTCTCTCTCTCTCTCTCTCTCTCTCTCTCTCTCTCTCTCTCTTTCACTGCTCTCTCTCACACTGCTCTCTCTCACACTTATCTCTCTCTCTCTCTCTCTCTCTCTCTCTCTCTCTCTCTCTCTCTCTCTCTCTCTCTCTCTCTCTCTCTCTCCCTTTCTCTCTCTCCCTCTCTCCCTCTCACTGCTCTCTCTCTCTTCCTCTCTCTATCTCTATATCTTTTCTGCACACTCCCAGTACTTCTTTCTCTTTCTTTTCCAAAAAGCCCCCTCTTTCTTGCCCCCTCTCTCTCCTTCTCTCTCTCTCTCTTCCCTCCACACCATCCCTTTCCCTCTTTTTGTCCCTTTTTCCA
>NC_085871.1:9655557-9668057 GCF_034702125.1 Engraulis encrasicolus
TTTTTCTCTCTCTTTCTGTATCTCTCTGTCACTCCTTCACTGTCTCTATCTCTCCATCGACTCTCTCTGTCTCTCCTGGTACCTCTCCTGCTCTTCTTTCTTCTTTACGTCCCTGTCTTCTGCGCTTTGCCATCCTCTCTCTCTCTCTCTCTCTCTCTCTCTCTCTCTCTCTCTCTCTCTCTCTCTCTCTCTCTCTCTCTCTCTCTCTCTGTCTCTGTCTCTCTCTCTCTCCCTTGTTCTGTTGATGTCACATAGTCTACTCCTCTGTTGTATGCATACCCCACCCACCATCCTCTCTGCCACACACTTTTCCATCACTCTCTTCTTTTTCCTTTCTTCCTCTCTTCCTGTCTTTCACCCCCACCCCACCCCACCCCTCCCTCTCTCTCTCCCTCCCTCTCTCTGTGATGAGGTGTATAGTGTCTGATGAGCAGGGAGACGAGAGCAGAGGCGAGGCCGACAGCCCTGCAGTGGTGGCAAGCGGGGACCTGCTTGGTTGCTGTGATGTGGATGTGACGATGGCGGCGGCCATATTAGAGACTACATCAATTTGTTTTACAGACGCTTTTTGATTAGAGCCCCCCCCCCCCTCTTTTTCCCACGCCGTATTTAAAAGTGAGCAGGCGTGCTGCCCTCACACTGTTGTGTGTGTGTGTGTGTGTGTGTGTGTGTGTGTGTGTGTGTGTGTGTGTGTGTGTGTGTGTGTGTGCGTGTATATGTGTGTGTGTGTGTGTGTGTGTGTGTGTGTGTGTGAGTGTCTGTGTGTGCGCGCGTTTGTGTGTACATGAGTTTGTGTGTGTTTTGATATATTTTATTAGTGTTTGTGGTGTATTATTCTGTGTGTGTGTGTGTGTGTGCGTGTATGCTCGATGTGTATGTGTGTATATGCACACTCCTGTGTGTTTCATTGTTTATGCAAATGTGTGCCTGACTGCATGTTTATTTGTATGGGCCTGACTGCGTTTATTTCAGGTGGTGTACAGTATCTGTGTATCTGACTTTTGGTCTTTTGGTTTGTCTATTTCTCCATGTCTCTGTGCTTTATTGTGTTTGGATGTGTCTGTGCAAGTGTGCATGACGTAGTAGGCGTGCAGAACTGTCTGGCGATGGAGGTAAAGAGCGAGGAGTATTGGGTCGAGGGGAGTAGTGCTGGACAAATGAGGAGAGGAGAGGAGAGGAAAGGAATGGAGAGGAGAGGAGAGGAGAGGAGAGGAGAGGAAAGGAGAGGAAAGGAGAGGAGAGGAAAGGAGAGGAGAGGACTGGAGAGGAGAGAGAGGAGAGGAGAGGAGAGGAGAGGAGAGGAGAGGAAAGGAGAGGAGAGAAGAGGAGAGGAGAGGAGAGGAAAGGAGAGGAAAGGAGAGGAGAGGAAAGGAGAGGAAAGGAGAGGAGAGGAGAGTTGTGTTGTGCTGGGAAGGAGAGGAGTATAGTGTTGTGCTGGTGAAATAAAGAGAGGGGAGCAGAGGAGAAGACGAGAAGACTTGTGCTGGGAAGGAGAGGAGAGGAGTGTTGTGCTAGGGAAATGAGGTGGTGGTGGTGGTGGCGGTGGCGGTGGCGTGGTTTGTAAATATGGGTTGGGGGGGCGAGCAGCACCCTTTTGAAGCCGCACCATGCTTTGAGTCGTGCTGCGGGAGTCCACGGGTGATATAGTGGCCTAGTCACACACACACACACACACACACACACACACACACACACACACACACACACACACACACACACACACACACACACACACACACACACACTTTCTCTCCTGCTCCCTCTCTCTCTCTCTCTCTCTCTCTCTCTCTCTCTCTCTCTCTCTCTCTCTCTCTCTCTCTCTCTCTTTCTGTCTCTGTCTGCTTGCTATTCTTCTCTCTTGTTGTCTGGATTGCTCTCATTTTCATTCGTCCTCCATCTGATTTTTCATTCTTTTGGTAGCCTTTAGAAGCACACACACACACACACACACACACACACACACACACACACACACACACACACACACACACACACACACACACACACACACACACACACACACACACACACACACAATGTTTTTTCTGCTGCTTCAGTGCCTCCAACAGGGTGCGTACTCGTGCGTGTGCGTGTGCGTGTGTGTGTGTGCAGGGCAAGGTTGGGAGCATGCGTTGTTGGTAAACAGAGGGATGTGTGTGTGCGGATAAACACCCACAGTGTTTCTCTTGAGGATGGGATCAGCGATGATAATGCCCCAACAATGCCGCCACTCCTGATGGGCGTTCAGATACGCACTTTATTTCTCCCTTTTCCTCAGCTTCCTGCTTTCAGCTATCTGACTTCCGTAACTCTGCTAAAACCACCCTCCGACAAATCCAAACCTCAGCTAACTTGGAAAAAAAGCTGTTGTTTTTATATTTGTGGAATAGCTTTTACTCTGCTTCCTGCTGTTATTTATATGACCTCCATAACTCTATTAAAACATTCCCACCTACAAAACCTGCTTACTTAAAAAAAAAAAATCCACCGTTTTTGTTCAAACAGTATGTTTTGTTATGTTGTGTTTTTTAAATGTTGAATGTGTTGAGTGTTATTTATTTTGTTTTGTTTTTTTGATTTCTTATTATTTTATTATTGATTATTGTGTTAATATCGTATTCAGACCCTCCATTGAGAAGGCAGAGGCTGTGAATGGCTGTGCTGCTCTCGGTAATGTTTAGCTTCTCTGTGTGTTTACGTGAGTCTTTGTGTGGTGGGAAGAAGAATCCCGACGGCATGCGCCTATTAGCTTCGAGGATTTCTCTTTATCCTGAAATAGTAAAAAGAAAGATGTCGGTCAAAATTTTATATTGTAACAAAAACTTTTTTGCCACAATTTAAAATACTTTTTCTTCACCTTTGTTTATATTTGACCAAAAACTTTAACAATTGTTATTTCACATTTTTTTTTAAAATAAATCTATAACTTGCCTTGTGACTGCTTCTCAATAAGTAATTGCTGCTGAAACATTAGAAAAATATCTATACCATTATGAATAATATTTCAATGGGAATTCCTATATTACCTATGACAATAACCCATACAGTATGTTAAAGTTGGGTTTGCATTATATTATAAAGAAAGGCAAGTGTAATATATTGATGAGTGTGAAAGAGCTGGATATGAGTGCGGTAGGGGCTAATAATAAAAAAGGGAGCGTAGTGCCTGTTTAGGGTGTTCGCGTTCTCAACTGGGCCATCTTAATATTTCAGCACAAACCTCTTCAAGTCTCTTTCACTGAGACGCCCGGCTAAAGTGGAGTTCCTCGAGGTATAGCATACAAAATAACTCGGCTTTTTGTAGCCCGATAAAAATCTCCATGCTGTATTGTGTTTCAAAAAGAATATGAGCTTATTTGATAATTGTTTGACTGATGAAACTGCCGCGCGCCGCCCGTAAATATTTCACAGGCTGGGCTGGATTATGCAGAGCGAAGCAGAGGAGGAAAAAAGAAAAAAGGGGAGAACAAGAAAAATAGCAGGAGGAGGAGGAGGAGTGAAGAGGAGGATGCTCCCACTAAAGTCTTTCTCTTCCTCTTTTGTTTCTCGCTCCGCTCACTTTACTTTCTCAAACAGGGGGGAAAAAAGCAGCCCGATAAATAATACACCTATAAATTTAAAGAAAGTATTTGTGGGAAGTATTCTGCATTGAAATATATATGTGTGTATGCAAACTATATAATATGCATGGGAAAATATATGTTTTTTGCACACTTGGGCATTTATTGAAATGCATATAGGAGTCTATTTTATTGACTGCATGCCATTGTCATATATACTGCATTGGTCACAAAGGTGTATGCATATATTTGTGTGCACAGTGCACACCCATTTGTGAGTGTGTGTCCGTATATCTATGTGTGTGTGTGTTTGTGTGCGTGCCTGTCTGTCTGTCTGTTTATCTATATAGTGTGTGTATACCTATGTTTGTGTTTTTATATATAGATATATAGCTTACGTTGTGTGTATGTGCACATACACATACGTGTGAATGTGTGTGTGTGTGTGTGTGTGTGTGTGTGTGTGTATGTGTGTGTGTGTGTGTGTGTGTGTGTGTGTGTGTGTGTGTGTGTGTGTGTGTGTGTGTGTGTGTGTGTGTGTGTGTGTGTGTGTGTGTGTATAGTGCGATATAACATTTTCTGGCGGGCAAATCCACCCACGGGTGAGCTGTTTATCTGCGGGCCTCCTGTCGGATGAAAGCGCAGGCAATAATGATTTTTTTCTCTGCTAATCGCGGCTTGTCAGCGAGGCGTCTTATCGTGGAGAGGAAAATGACACCGATCCTATCGGAGGGCCTGCAGTCCGAGTCTGCCTCGTCCACGGGCACACACACACACACATGAAGACATAACACACACACACACACGAACACATAATACACACACACACACACATAGGCACACACACACACACATAGGCACACACACACACACACACACACACACACACACACACACACACACACACACACACACACACACCCCAGCCCAATCACACAGGGGCCCCGGCTTCGCCATATCTAGCGCCGGCACAAACGGCAGGGGCCGCCTTTTTCATCTGAACTTCAAAACGCCGGCCCGCGCCATTAAAATGAGGCCGGCGTAGCGTGCCGAGCCGAACGGGCGAGAGAAGAGGAGAGAGCGAATGAGAGAGTGATAGAGCGAAGGAAAGAGCGAGAGAAGGAGAAAAAAAGAGAGAGAGAGACAGAATGAGAATGAGAGTGTGAGAGCGAAGGAGAGAGGAGAGGAGAGGAGGAGGAGAGGAGAGGCGAGAGAAGAGAGATGCGGCGGCGTCGGGATCAGCCTGTGCCGTAGCGAGGCGAGAGGAAATGGGAAGGCGAAAGAGAGGCTTCGCTAAATGTGCTAATTCCACTCTCACATGTTTACGGCTTAATTTTAATCGCTTTCCAACGCAGGCTGGGGGGTGGGGTGGGGTGTTGTGGTGGCGCTGATGGAACGGTAGTCTGGGGGGTTTTAGGGGAGTTGACGTGGGCTAGTTGTGGCGGTTGAGGGGTGTGTGTGTGTGTGTGTGTGTGTGTGTGTGTGTGTGTGGTGGGGCGTAGGGGTGCTGTTGGAAGGTTCGAATGAGGAGTAAAGAAAGAAAACGAAAGAGGGAAAAAAAGAGAGCAGGCTCCACATTGCAACAAATGGCCGCTATCTTTGGCGGCGCCGGCCTCAGCTGGTCGGAGGATTTGGGGTGGGGTGGGCTGGGCTTTTGCGGGCCAGTTCACGGTGGCATGGGGGATTTAGGGGGTGCTCTGGGGGCGGCGGGTTTGTGCGCTGACTGGCTACTGTGGCTACATTGAGGCGCCGTGACAAAGTGTTTCCGCCTGAGCTCCCCGCGCTGAGGTGCTGCCCCACTCACAAAGGAGGCCGGCGCACAACAATGCCAAGTCCTGTGGCCCCCACACTCAATGCAGAGGCTCAGCACACACACACACACACACACACTCACACACACACACACACACACACTCACACACATACTGGAGGAGCCGCACCCTGTGTCTTGTGTTAGTGTGTGTGTGTGTCTGTGTTTGTTTCCATGCGGTTGGGTGCATTTTGGTGGTGAGTGTTTGGGTACGCGATGTGTTGTGAAGATTTCCCCTTGTGACGCTGTCTGGAGGGAGAAGCGGCTTTTTGGCAATTGTTGGGAGAGATCTCGGTACTGACGATTTCTCATAGCAGAAAAATACCTGTCGGTGTACATAGAAAAATATATTAAGATGAAGATTAGTTAGTTTGTTTAAATTTGATTATTATGTACACAGTTTTGAGAAATGGAAAGGCATAATAGAGAAACAATCAGCTTGCTGGAAATCTCTAATGGAAACGTTTAAAAGTTATAATTTAAACCTTCCAGAATGTATTTCATACATTTTATTTAGAACACAAAATATTCTAAAATTGAATGTGGCATGAATTCAAAACAAGAATAAACACATTTTCTTGTTTAAAAACAGATATGCATGCGTCATTATATATAATCATCATTATAAATGTCATCAAGCGTCCTGATGATGAAATGTAGACAATTGCTTAAAAAGTTCAAGATATATGGTGTATATGGCGTATATGGTGTATATGGCGTGTTCCCAACTGTTTTTGGCATGGAACCCCATTTTGACATCCCAAATATCTGGGGACTCCATAAACATTTTTTTTTTCACAACAAAAATTTAAACATGAGCTATATAAGTTCTTGAGTATTAAACCTACTGATATTTATGACAGTCTAAGATTGTAAACGGTGTTTCAAGGACAATATTGAATAGTTATATTATATTAATTAATAATTATTATCAGTATTCTTTTTTCACACTTTCAGACATTTTAGGCGACCCCATTTGAATTCCAGGCGACCCCACATGGGGTCCCGACCTCAGTGTACAAAAACACTGGTGTACACGAAATTAAAATATTGTGTTTTGTAACATGTAAACTATAAAGGAAAGGCCCATTTCTTATTTCTCATTTTTCAAAAATACATTTGATCTTTTTCTACCTATAAGCGACCAGCTTTCATGTCTGGATATCTCCAAAAAACTGCCTTAAAGTTTCCATAGCTATATATAGCCATTCAAATACGGTATATTCCTGATCTAGATATGTGCAAAATGAATAATGAAATTGATTTTAAGCTGCGATACATGTATGACTGTACTCTAATGGTTGTGTTCACTGTTCAGCATTATCATAGCATAACATGGAAAGTGTGCAGTATAAGGTATATTCAACAAGGGTAGCTTTATGAGCATGCATTACTTTGAATCATTATGTTACCCATGAGGCGTACATTTTGGTAATACAGCATATTTGCTTTGGGCCAAAATACAGTTCCGTCAGAACTGACACCTCAGTGAGTGTGTTATAACAATAAAAAAGTGATTGTACTTTGCCATAGACGTCCATTGTTTTTCTCTGCGTAGGAAGGCACAGAGCATTGAAATGGGTGCTGCTTTGAAGCGGCCCTACATCAGTGTCCTGAAAAAACAAAGGTGATATTTCAACTTCTTTGACACCTATTTTTCCCACATAGTAAAGATCCTATACATTAACAAGTGTACATTGTGATTAAAAAAATAATCATTTGACATAAAAAGGTTGTAGACAATGTAATTGTGATGTAACATGGGCTTTAGAAATTTAGAAATGAATATTCATAACGTTCAACAATTGATTTCTTAAGTAGAATACCGTTGCTGTGGAGAGGCTTTTGTAATCTTTATCGTCTTTATTCCATTTAGCAGCTTTTATCTGGCGTTTTTCTTCTATCTATTATCTATTGTTTTGTGCATCTGTTGGCTTGCTCCAAATGGCATCTTACTGTGCTCCTGAAGTAAAAACGAAGATTTCTACCTAAATTATTTCTTCAAGTTCAACACTATCTAAGCTTGTGCGTTTTGGTTGACCAGCGTGCCTTTGAACATGCGTAGATGCACACAGACTCACACAGGCCAGAGTAAGGATACAAAAGACGCAAACCTCTGACTCTACCTTGTTACGTTTATGTTCATCTTAAGCTGTGCTTTCTAACAAACACACACCTGTTGTTCATGTAAGGGGTTGGTTACCTCTCTCTCTCTCTCTCTCTCTCTCTCTCTCTCTCTCTCTCTCTCTCTCTCTCTCTCTCTCTCTCTCTCTCTCTCTCTCTCTCTTTCTCACTCAAAGAGTCAGTGGAGGTATGTTGCATTGGCTTGTTTATTAACCCTCTTTAGCCTCTGTGTTTTGCCTGGTTATGCACACACGCATACTTTGGGCAAAGCCCTGTGATGCAAAATGGAGCAACATTTAGAACTAGCCATCCCCTCTTTGCACACATGCACATGCACGCACACACGCATACACAGACACACATGCACACGCGCACACATGCACACACGCACACACGCACACACACACACAACATACCCTGAAACACATCCCCGAAACACATTCCAAAACACACATAGGCGCAATGCAGCTTGTATGCGTGCGCGCCAGTGTTAATTTTGTCAGCTTTTTTTGATTTAGTCGTAGTCTTAGTCACAGTGACGAAAATCTATTTTAGTCTTAGTCATATTTTAGTCATTGCCTTCCCAATTTAGTCTTAGTCTTAGTCTAAATGACGAAAATCAATTTTAGTCTTAGTCAATTTTTAGTCATTTTCGTCATTTTAGTCAACACTGTACATTACAGAACTTCTCCACACACTTTTAACATATATCATTGACTGTTGAGAATAAACCTTCTCAGCACACTGCTTCTCTCTTTAACATATATCACACTGTACAGAAAAAAACCTCTTCACACACTGGTTCTCTTTTTCTCTATTTTATTTAATATCAGTTTTAATTTCGTCAGCTTTTTAAAATTTAGTCTTAGTCTTAGTCACAATGACGAAAATCAATTTTAGTCTTAGTCATATTTTAGTCATTGCCTTCCCAATTTAGTCTTAGTCTTAGTCTAAATGACGAAAATCAAAAAAGGGCATTGACGAAATATTTTAGTCATAGTCATGGTTGACGAAATTAACACTGGTGCGCACGTGTGTGTGTGTGTGTGTGTGTGTGTGTGTGTGTGTGTGTGTGTGTGCGTGTGTGTGTGTGTGTGTGTGTGTGTGTGTCTGTCTGTGTGTGTGTGTGTATGCATGCATGCTGTTTACTCAAGCTGATGGTTTGTCCAAAGCACAAACAAAACATCAGAACCCTTGCTGACAGCTCGTCAAACATTAAGAGTGCACAAAGCCAGCCACACACACACACACACACACACACACACACACACACACACACACACACACACACACACACACACACACACACACACACACACACACACACACACACACACACACACACACACACACACACACACACACACACACACACACACACACACACACACACACACAAGCACGCACACATTAATTTTCTGGGCCAAGCAGAACTGCCAGAGCTTTAGCACTTAGGCATCCACAGACATGTCTGTGTGTTCGCATGTGTCTGTGTGTTTGTGTAGCAGATGATTGAGGAAGCAAAGACTGATTAACTTCATACTTCAACTCCATCAGGGACTGGCACACTATGCTTTTGATTGAGTGCATCACTTTTGTGTGTGTGTGTTTGTGTCTGTGTGTGTGTGTGCGTGTGTCTGTGTGTGCGCGTGCGTGTGTGTGCGCGCGTGCGCGTGCATGCTTGAGTGTATGTGTGTGTGTTTGCATGTACATGTACATCCCATCCCATCTGCCTTAACATCACAGTAGTCCACTTTTCCACAGCCTCCAGCTGCAGTATTGACTGCTCCATCACACTATGTCCATTGCAGTCTCTTATCAGGGTTCCCACCGTCATGGAAAAGTTCTAGAAAAGTCATGGACAGTGAAAAGTTATTTTTCAGACCTGGAAAAGTCATGAACTCTTGTTCAATGAAGGTTTTGGAAAAGTTATGGGATTTTACTGTTGTTTTAACGTAACTACATCCTTCTGTTAAATCGTGATTAGTGAGTTATAATGATTTCCAAATGATTGGCCCTGCGTGTTTCAATACCCGGTACATGCATTGGCAATATTTTGAATGCTTAAAAAGTACAATCTCACACTGGAGGGTGATTTGAAAGGGGTCACATTTCATATTCAACCCTAAAAGTGTGCAAAGTTCTACATATTCACGGTGCCTTGAAGTCATGACACTCACTAGGTCATGGCAAATTCATCGAAAAATTTGTCAGGCAAAAAGAGTGGGAACCCGTCTTAATACGCCACTGCGAATTGGAAGCCGATGAGCATCTACGTTGGGAGAATCAAACACCCTAACTTGGGAAAATCCCACTCTTACAGGCTTGAAATGTAGGATTGCAATGAATGGGCATTTTTATACTCCAATAGAAGAGCAGGATTATACTTATTTTTTATACTATATTTTTCATCTTTTCCGGGCCATTCGATGCACCCTAATCTGCATTAGATTAGCAACTAGAAGGAGCCACTTACTGTATATTCTCCTCTTCCACGTGCATACTGTGCCCTACAGTCCCATGGTGTTAACAGAGAGTGCCCTGACCTTGCATGGACCTTACAATAATGCAGTACAGGGAAGGAACCGCGCTGGCCAAATCTGTGGCTCCTACTGGACCATATGGGGGTTTTTGTTGTTGCATTTTCCACTTACATTACACTCATCCAAAAGCGACTTACAGTTATTCACCAGGTATTGGTTACAGCCCCTGGAGCAGTTGTGGGCTTTGGTGCCTCGCTCAAGGGTCTCTTCAGCCATGGATAGGGACAGGCAAGGGTGGGATTCAAACCTGCAACCCTCAGATTTTAAGACCACCCCCCTCTAACCATTAGGCCACGGCTGCCCCGAGTTTAGCCAAATAGGTTTGTTTTTTTCCCCCTGGGTCTTGCATTATACCCGGTAGGTGAGTTTTAACCAGTGAGCTGTCTTTACTCTGCAATACCTGAGAGAAGCATGAACAACACTAGTAGGTGAACTAGCCGGTGGCAACAAGCAAGAGGCAAGTGCAGTGTGGGTAGACCTAGCACACTCCATACTACTGATGGAGAGTTTGTGTGTGTGTGTGTGTGTGTGTGCGTGCGTGCGTGCGTTGCCGTGTGCTTTGTATGTTGCCATAAGGTTATAGGAGGGTCACCTAGAAAGACATCATTAGTTGAGGTCCTTCTGTCATGTCCATCACACACACACACACACACACACACACACACACACACACACACACACACACACACACACACACACACACACACACACACACACACACACACACACACACACACACACACACACACACACACACAACCCCTGCTGCCCTCCAAAACATACAGATACGCAGACACAAACAGACTCCCCTTGGGTCACACTCACAAATAGGGTGACCATGCACAATGTCAAAACCTCCACGTTAAGCACACACACACACACACACACACACACACACACACACACACACACACACACACACACACACACACACACACACACAGACACACACACACACACACAGACACACACACACACACACACACACACACACACACAGAAATTCACACGTGATTCTTCACCATCTGCCCATAGTGTGTGTGTGTGTGTGTGTGTGTGTGTGTGTGTGTGTGTGTGTGTGTGTGTGTGTGTGTGTGTGTGTGTGTGTGTGTGTGTGTGTGTGTGTGTGTGTGTGTGTGTGTGCTTAAAGTGAGTCTGCCTGCTGGGAGTGTGAGAGAGACCCGGAGGGTTTTGGTCTAAAATGGTGCCCCGCTTTTATCCCTTACAATGCCCTTTTCTGCCCCGCCACACACACACACACACACACACACACACACACACACACACACACACACACACACACACACACACACACACACACACACACACACACACACACACACACACACACACACACACACACACACACACACACACACTGACATACTATTACCATATGGACTACATTAATAACCCCAAAATTAATTCAAAGAAGGAAGACTATCATTCACACACAAACACATTCTCACCACAAATATTCACAAACACCTGCACTCCACAAATGCACAATTAAAAAGAAACGCAGACAGAGCAACACACTGTCACACTGTCCCTTCAGAATATATTTTTTTGCCTGTTGGCTGTATTCTTATTACCTTTCTATTTTATTTTTACTAGGTCCTTTTCACAACCTTGCTGACTTCCATTCCATCCCCTCCATATCAGAAGTTGTGCGTGCGTGCGTGCGTGCGTGCGTGTGCGTGTGTGTGTGCGTGTGTGTGTGTGCATGCTTGCGCTTCTGCATTTTCCACAGCTAGTCTATATGTGTTTGTATACTGTATTGTATTTGAGGCACTGTGCTCTGTGCTGTGGTTTCTGCTCAGGCTGTAATCTCATCTTTGGCAGATAGGCTGCGCCCTTGAGCCACGTACTGACAGATCCTCCTACTGATGCTGCCCCGCCATCTCCTATGTAGCATCGCCTTCTTCTTCTTCCTGCGCTCTCTCTCCCTTCCTCCCTTCTCTCTTTCTTTCTCTCTCTCGCTCCTCTTTACTCCCGCTGTTTAAGCCATTGGATGTCTCTCCGAAACGCCAGAATTCCTGAAAAGATGGCCTTTGTTGAAGACTGAACGGTTTTTTTCTCGTTCTTTCTTACTGATGGATTGTCTTTTATTTATTTATTGTGTATTTTTCTTTCTTTGTATGTTTGTGACATGGTCTGTATATATGTGTGTGTGTGTTTGTGTGTATTTGAATGCAGTGAATGTTTTATTTGTTTAGTGATAGCGTCTTAAGGCTGTTTTGTTTGTTTGCCTATGTGAAAATGAATGTGATTTGTTTCCAGTGTATCAGCAAAGTAACAGAGTTCTTGCTAATAGAATGCAATAACTTCAACAATAAGAAATGCATTAGTATTTATTCTAAAATACATTTGTTATATATATCAACTCAACATTTGTATGTTATATCACATTGTGCTAAAATAAATAGTGTTGAATACCAAGGAAATTGCCATTATAAATGC
>NC_085871.1:9685557-9695557 GCF_034702125.1 Engraulis encrasicolus
CACACACACACACACACACACACACACACACACACACACACACACACACACACACACACACACACACACACACACACACACACACACACACACACACACACACACACACACAGCATGTGCTCACATGACTTTTTTGGCTGCCAGATGAGGTGGCAGTTTCTACACACCTGGTTATACCAGGCTGTCAGGTGCATATTTGTTTGTTTGTGTGTGTGTGTGTGTGTGTGTGTGTGTGTGTGTGTGTGTGTGTGTGTGTGTGTGTGTGTGTGTGTGTGTGTGTGTGTGTGTGTGTGTGTGTGTGTGTGTGTGTGTGTGTGTGTGTGTGTGTTTGCGTGTGTGTGTGTGTGTGTTTGTGTATTGAGGCTCATTTTTCAGTGTCTGCATGTCCCTCCCTGTGCCACTCAGCATCAGTTTGAATGCCAGATTCCATTACCACTGTACACACTCATTTCCCCCCTTCGCATGATAGCAGCCTGTTTGACTGGTCAACACACACACACACACACACACACACACACACACACACACACACACACACACACACACACACACACACACACACACACACACACACACACACACACACACACACTGTCTCTGTGTGTGTGTGTGTGTGTGTGTGTGTGTGTGTGTGTGTGTGTGTGTGTGTGTGTGTGTGTGTGTGTGTGTGTGTGTGTGTGTGTGTGTGTGTGTGTGTGTGTGTGTGTTTGTTGTAAGGTGAATGAAGGGAAAGCCAACCTACTAAGAAGAAGGCAGCCAAATCTTACTGGCCAAATTCCAAACTAACCTGGTTAGACCGAGACATGTCACACACACACACACACACACACACACACACACACACACACACACACACACACACACACACACACACACACACACACACACACACACTCCCTGTTTATATATCCACATTTATCTTTATTCGATACACACCCAACTGTCTGTCTGTGTCCGTGTGTGTCTACCTGTGTGTCTGCAGATAGCAAAGAGATTGAATTCGTCTCTCCGTGAGGTTGTCTAAGTGCATAAGTGGTCAGACGGGTTAAATCACGCCAGTATGGAAAAAAACGTGTGTGTCTGTGTTGTTTATGTTGTTTTGGGGTGTTTGGTGCCCATCCGTATTCCAGAATAAGTTGACTATGTTAATTAACACGTGTTTTGGAGCAATACTAAGCAGTGCTTGTGTATGTGTTTGTGTTTACGTTTGAGTATGCCTGTGAGTATTGTGTGTGAGGTCTGTGAGTGGTGTGTGTGTGTGTTTGTGTGTGTGTGTGTGTGTGTGTGTGTGTGTGTGTGTGTGTGTGTGTGTGTGTGTGTGTGTGTGTGTGTGTGTGTGTGTGTGTGTGTGTGTGTGTGTGTGTGTGTGTGTGTGTGTGTGTGTGTGTGTGTGTGTGTGTGTGTGTGTGTGCGCCCCCGCGTGCACATGCGTGCGTGTGTGAAGGCTGTGAGTGTTGTGTTTGTGTGTGGTTGTGTGTGTGTGGTAGAGGTGCACAGAAATGAACATTTGTGGCCGAAATTGAAACCGAAAAATAATTAATCACTTGGCCGAATACCGAAACAGAAACCGAATCTTACCATACAGTTAAAAGTCATCAAAAGTTGGATTTTTCACTATTTTAAAATATTGCTTAAATCTACGGCTTACAATAAACGTTAAGACATATTTTTGAAAGAAAATAAATGTGTATTTGAAGTCTTCAAATGTTAGAGTAGAATTGAGATTTGTGTAATTAATGGCCGTTTTCAATTCATTTTCTATTCGGCCTCCGATTCGGCCATTCAGTTGGCTTTCGGCCGAAAACCGAAAGTGTCTTTTTTTGTGTGTGCGTGTCTACGTCTACGTGCATGTGCTGGAGCCTGTGAGTGTTATGGAGTGTGTCTTTTGTAATGTGGGGCAGACAGTGTCGTGTGTGTGTGTGTGTGTGTGTGTGTGTGTGTGTGTGTGTGTGTGTGTGTGTGTGTGTGTGTGTGTGTGTGTGTGTGTGTGTGTGTGTGTGTGTGTGTGTGTGTGTGTGTGTGTGTGTGTGTGTGTGTGTGTGTTTGTTGTAAGGTGAATGAAGGGAAAGCCAACCTACTAAGAAGAAGGCAGCCAAATCTTACTGGCCAAATTCCAAACTAACCTGGTTAGACCGAGACATGTCACACACACACACACACACACACACACACACACACACACACACACACACACACACACACACACACACACACACACACACACACACACACACACACACACACACACACACACACACACACGCACACACACACACACTCCCTGTTTATATATCCACATTTATCTTTATTCGATACACACCCAACTGTCCGTGTGTGTCCGTTTGTGTCTACCTGTGTGTCTGCAGAGAGCAAAGAGATTGAATTCGTCTCTCCGTGAGGTTGTCTGAGCGCATAAGCGGTCAGACGGGTTAAATCACGCCAGTATGGAAAAAAACGTGTGTGTCTGTGTTGTTTATGTTGTTTTGGGGTGTTTGGTGCCCATCCGTATTCAAGAATAAGTTGACTATGTTGATTAGCATGTGTTTTGGAGCAATACTAAGCAGTGTGTGTGTATGTGTTTGTGTTTACGTTTGAGTATGCCTGTGAGTATTGTGTGTGAGGTCTGTGTGTGTGTGTGTGTGTGTGTGTGTGTGTGTGTGTGTGTGTGTGTGTGTGTGTGTGTGTGTGTGTGTGTGTGTGTGTGTGTGTGTGTGTGTGTGTGTGTGTGTGTGTGTGTGTGTGTGTGTGTGTGTGTGTGTGTGTGTGTGTGTGCACCCGCGTGCACATGCGTGCGTGTGTGAAGGCTGTGAGTGTTGTGCTTGTGTGTGGTTGTGTGTTTGTGTGATAGAGGTGCACCGAAATGAACATTTGTGGCCGAAATTGAAACGAAAAATAATTAATCACTTGGCCGAATACCGAAACAGAAACCGAATCTTACAATTCAGTTAAGAGTCATCAAAAGTTGGATTTTTCACTATTTTAAAATATTGCTTAAATCTATGGCTTATAATAAACGCTAAGACATATTTTTGAAAGAAAATAAATGTGTATTTGAAGTCTTCAAATGTTAGAGTAGAATTGAGATTTGTGTAATTAATGGCCGTTTTCAATTCATTTTCTATTCGGCCTCCGATTCGGCCATTCAGTTGGCTTTCGGCCGAAAACCGAAAGTGTCTTTTTTTGTGTGTGCGTGTCTACGTCTACGTGCATGTGCTGGAGCCTGTGAGTGTTATGGAGTGTGTCTTTTGTAATGTGGGGCAGACAGTGTTGTGTGTGTGTGTGTGTGTGTGTGTGTGTGTGTGTGTGTGTGTGTGTGTGTGTGTGTGTGTGTGTGTGTGTGTGTGTGTGTGTGTGTGTGTGTGTGTGTGTGTGTGTGTGTGTGTGTGTGTGTGTATTGCCTCTAGCCAAGGCTTCAGGTTGCCCTGGTGGCCCGCTCCCCTGTGTGTGTGTGTGTGTGTGTGTGTGTGTGTGTGTGTGTGTGTGTGTGTGTGTGTGTGTGTGTGTGTGTGTGTGTGTGTGTGTGTGTGTGTGTGTGTGTGTGTGTGTGTGTGTGTGTGTGTGTGTGTGTGTGTGTGTGTGTGTGTGTTCATTAATGTCTGCAGACATGTGTTTGTTTTGTCGTGGAAGAGAGAGACTGTGTGTGTGTGTGTCTGTGTCTGTTTGTGCATAGAGAATGTGTGTATGGATTCGGGTGTCCGGCTGCTGGCAGTCCCAGTCGTGTGTGAGAGCCAACCGGTGCTCCAGAAGTTTGCTCTGCATGTGTGCGCGCTTGTGTGCGTGTGCGTGTGCGTGTGTGCGCGTGTGTGCGCGTGTGTGTGCGCGTGTGCGTGTGCGTGTGCGTGTGCGTGTGTGTGTGTGTGTGTGTGTTCCAGCTCCTCAAAGCGGCCTTCTCCCGCCTGGCCTCATTAGTGGGCTCTCGTCATCCATTTTTGATTCCTTATAAATCTGCTCCATCTTCCTCCTCTCCTCTCCTCTTCCTTTCCTCTTCCTCCTCTTCCTCCTCTCCTCTCCTCTTCCTCCTCCCCGCTACTCTTCCTCTCCTTTCCTCTTCCTTGCCTCCCTCCTTCCTCTCCTCTACTTTCCCCTCCCTCTTCCCCTCCTCTCCTGTTCCTCTCTTCTCTCCTCTCCGCATCTTCCTTCTCTCCTATCCTCTTCCTCCTCTCTTCTCTCCATCTTCCTTCTCTCCTCTTCTTCTTCATCGCCATCCATCGCTAATTTTGGTTGCCATGCTTTGGGATGGAGGGATGAGCTCTGGGACTGAAGGGTGTGTGTGTGTGTGTGTGTGTGTGTGTGTAGTGGGCTGTGTGATGGCCTTGATGTCCTATCGGCTCCAACTGGAAAGAGGGCACGGCTAATCATCTTCTTTCACCCCAGTAACTTGGTCGCTTTTGCTCTTAGTTAGGGCAAGAGTGGATATTTGGAAGCGTGCGTATATTACCTAGCACGTACTAGGTCTGCAAACACCACTATGGTTGCAAACACCCCACTATGGGGTGTGTTTTAAGTGTGCCTCTTAACACATCGAAAGCCATGCATGTACAGTAATCTTGGGGTTTTTCGCTCCCATGCGTTGAGTTGAGTGCCAACCTGTTATAATACTAAACACACTAATGCAGTGGTTCTTAACCTTTTTTTTTTTTAAGCACCCCCTTACCTGTGCCCAAGACAAGCCATGAATCCCCAAAAATGATTTGAATGATTAATTACATGATTACATGATTCAGACATTAATCGAAACCTTAATGGGGACCAAAATGTGTTTCAATTTGGTTTTGATTTGGCCTAATTATAATATAATGTCCGCAAGCAGAATTTTGGTCACAACCTCAACATAAACAAAAGGAAGACCCTGGGCAGGAAGCTATCAAGCAAACACACATTGAAACATGGCCCACACATCTCCTTCTTTAGCAATGGTACACACTAAAAGTTTAACCTCACATGAGTTGAGCTGAGCTGCGCTTCTGGAGGTAAACAACATCTTCCAGTGGCCGGGGTTCAACAGCAACTATTTGCTACAGCGGGAGCCTTTTGCGGCATGATCATACACACACGCGCGCGCGCGTGCGCGTGCGCACACATACACACGCATACACACGCGCACACACACGCACAGCTGTGGTTTGGTTTGCTACAGACTGTAACAGTAGGAGCCTTTTGCTGCATTCATCTGCAGAGACACCATCTGGATTTGCAAGCAAGTGCAAGGAGCATTTTCACGGCGGGTCAAAACATTGCACAGCATCTCGAAAAATGTTAAGGTACCTGCATACCTGCAGCTCCTTTCCCTGTGCTAATCTCTAGTTCGACAGGGGGACAGCTGACAGGAATATATTTTACTGCAGCTAAACTACTACTGCTAAAAGGCCTCTTATTTGTGATGTCAAAAGGGGTCCCAGACCAAAAAAGGTTGAGTACCACAGCTCTAACCAGAGAGTCATTCAAACTAATTTCCCTTTGCGGACAACGAAGGCTATCTATCTATCTATCTATCTATCTATCTATCTATCTATCTATCTATCTATCTATCCATCTATCTATCTATCTATCTATCTATCTATCTATCTATCTATCTATCTATCTATCTATCTATCTATCTATCTATCTATCTATCTATCTATCTATCTATCTATCTATCTATCTATCTATCTATCTATCTATCTATCTATTTATTCAAGGTCAATGCTGCCAGACACGTCTGTTTTGAGTCAGTGCTGCAAGTGGTGCAATCTCCACAGCCACCCAACCTACTACTTGATGTTCCTGTACAGCAGACATGTGCAAACTCAGGCCCCCATTTCATGTGGCCCCCAGAGCCTTTACAAGAAAGACAACCTTTAAATCCAAATTCAATCGGTTACCCAATATTCTTAAAATGCTACCTAAAGCAAGAGTCTTGGGTATTTAAGATTGAGCAAAGGCATAGGTTTCATCTAAATGCATTTAATTACAATGTGCAGGAATATCATTGCTGCCAAGTTTTGTCAGCGTACACTGTTTTATTATTGACACGGTCAAGTTGTCTGTGGCATTCGGCCCTTCGGTCAATATTCTAAACCCAATGCGGCTCACGGGCCAAAATAATCCCCCCCCGTCCCCCTCGGCTGTACAGCAAGCACCAGCTTCCAGCTTCTCATGCAGCATATGGACCGCCATATAACCCAACTCATCACGTGCCGCTCGCACAGTCACACAATCCACCCAATGTTCAATACGACCTGGCAGGACCGATAATTCATTAGCGCTCGTATCTGACCTGGTTTATGTTGACTTTATTGAATTACACTACACTAAGCCGACACTTGTATTTAGGTTTTAGGATTGCGGTCCCTGGAGCAATGTGGGGTTAGGTACTTTCCTCAAGGGCATATTTTTTACCTCCCACTGATAACAGTGGGAATCGAACTGTCGCTGGTTGACAGTTGTTGAATCAGTATTGAATACAGATTATTCAATAGCATGAATTGGGTTTACAGTTACTCTCACCATGTGTGTGTGTGTGTGTGTGTGTGTGTGTGTGTGTGTGTGTGTGTGTGTGTGTGTGTGTGTGTGTGTGTGTGTGTGTGTGTGTGTGTGTGTGTGTGTGTGTGTGTGTGTGCGTGTGCGTGCCTGTGTGTGTGTGCTATGTCCCGATGGTGGTGTTTCAATTACAACGTCAATGTGTACTGCGTCCCTTGTGTTATGGTTATACTAGTTGTGTCTGTACTGTACGTGAACACACTTTGCGGCTGTCCCTGTGGTGGTGTTATGGTTATAGTTACTGTGTGTGTGTGTGTGTGTGTGTGTGTGTGTGTGTGTGTGTGTAGTACTGTGGTACGCTGCTGTCGTCCCTCTGGTGGTGTTTTGATTATGCTGTGTGTGTGCGTGTGTGCGTGTGTGCGTGTGTGCGTGTGTGTGTGTGCCTGCGTGTGTGTGTGGTGCGCTGCTGTCGTCCCTGTGGTAGTGTTATGATTACGGTTCCTAATGAAAACATGAGCTGGAACATGGCTGGCCCCATTTGCTTAATTATGCATCACCCTCTCTGGCTCTCTCTTCCTCTCTCTCTTCCCCTCTCTTCCCCTCTCTCTCTCTCTCTCTCTCTCTCTCTCTCTCTCTCTCTCTCTCTCTCTCTCTCTCTCTCTCTCTCTCTCAATCTATTGCACCGCTGGGAACATCTGATCCAGGAAAGTTTCCTCTCCCTCTGGACATCACACTTTTGCACGCACACACATGCACGCACGCACACACGGCCTTGCGCGCATACACTAGCCTCAAGCCTCCCCACTGTCTTTGCAGGTGTGTGTGTGTGTGTGTGTGTGTGTGTGTGTGTGTGTGTGTGTGTGTGTGTGTGTGTGTGTGTGTGTGTGTGTGCGTGTGTGTGTGTGTGTGTGTGTGTGTGTGGTGTGTGTGTGTGTGTGTGTGTGTGTGTGTGTGTGTGTGTGTGTGTGTGTGTGTGTGTGTGTGTGTGTCTGTGTGTGTGTGTGTGTGTGTGTGTGTGTGCGTGCGTGTGGGTGTGCGTGTGTGTGCTGTACAGGTGTACTGTACATACAAACTTGTAAGAGTGTGGATCTCTGTAAGTATTCCAGTACATTGGGCTTTGTACATTCAGATAAAGGGACACAGTCTTTCATCCGTTTATAAGTGTCTCTTTCTGTCTCTGTCCATTCCTCTACCCCCACCCCCAAAACCTCTCTCTATCTGCACATAGTCGTTTCTTTCTTTCCTGCTTGTTTTCTCTCTCTCTACTGTATTTGGACCACCTCATTTGTTCTCAAACTACTCCATATTAGAGTACATGCCCTTTAGGTTTGTGGTATGGAGCTTATACAGTGTGCGTGTGTGTGTGCGTGTGTGTGCGTGTGTGTGTTCCTGCTGTTGTTTGTGTGTGTGTGTGTGTGTGTGTACTGTGTTGCAGTACATGGGAGTGGAGGAGTCTTTGTGTGTGTCCCTTTGTGTCCATATTTGACCAAATGATTAGCGTCATATTTCTGTGTGAGAGCATAAAATGCTTCTTCCATTAGTGTGAGTGTGTGTGTGCTTGCGTATGTGCGTTTGCATGTCTATATGACAATATGCAAATTTGTAATCTGTGTGTCTCTGCAGAAGAGGTGAACGTGCGTGCGTGCGTGCGTGCGTGCGTGCGTGCGTGCGTGCGTGTGCGTGTGCATGTATGAAAGTGTGTGTGTGTGGTGTGTGAGGATGAGGGGGAATAGCTAAGTAGCACGTCCCTGCCCTCGTTAGCCCGTGCTGCTGGGTAACGGGTAATGGAGTGACGGGGGTGGGGGTGGGGGTGGGGGTGGGGGGCACAGGACCCCCCGTGCCCTGGGGAGGGGGCGGGCAGAGCAGGGCAAGGCAAGGCAGAGCACAGGCCAGACGCCATGCCCCATGCCCCATAGCCCGTGCCCCATTCCCGTGCCAGCCAGGCCAAGGCCCCCCTCCCGGTCTTGTGCCCAACTCTAACACCCCCCATCTCCGCACACACTTCTGGCCTTCGCCCCCTACTCTCGTCCCCTACCCACCCACCAAGCCTTGCCCCTCCCCCCACACTCCCCGCACCCACACACCCACCCACCCACCCAGCTCTGCCTCTGCCTCTGCCCCTGCCCAGGCCCAGATGCCCCCTTTTCTAGCCCTCCCACCCTGCAGAGGTCTGTCATGCGTCAACACCAATTTCAATCAGCCCCCTCACCTCCTTTTGCCTACTTATGGCTCCTGCCCCACGCACGCACGCACGCACGCACGCGCGTGCGCGCATACACACACACTTGTATCGTGGGCGGGCAAACGGTACACACACATGCTCGTACACACACATACGCATGCACACACACACACACACACACACACACACACACACACACACACACACACACACACACTAATACAAATACATCCACACTCGCCAGCATACATACACGTTCAACATTACATACACATGTGTATTCCTATCCCATGCTATGTGTTTTTGTGTACTTATGGAAGCAACGGTGTGTGTGTGTGTGTGTGTGTGTGTGTGTGTGTGTGTGTGTGTGTGTGTGTGTGTGTGTGTGTGTGTGTGTGTGTGTGTGTGTGTGTGTGTGTGTGTGTGTGTGTGTGTGTGTGTGTGTGTGTGTGTGTGTGTGTGTGTGAGTGTGTGTGTGTGTGTGAGAGAGAGAGAGAGAGGTGGGTGAGAGGTAAAATGTAAAAGTAAAAGTAAAACCTATATTAATGGCCAACTTCTGATAAAAAAAAAACAGTTTTTTTCAACTCACATGCAAGGCTTCATAGTGGTGCGTCACCTCGCCTGGCTGTGTTTCCCAATTGACATAAACAATGCAGAGCCAGGACCGAATCACGAAAGCCTGTCTGTGTTGCGTCACATCGAAAGACGGCGTTGCCCACATGGATGTATGTCGACCCATTTTTCTAAAAACATGTCGAGTAATATTTTTCTGCCTGTTTTCAAAACAAGAAACGCCTGGTGGCCTGAAACCTTGCTTAGCCTAGCTATCAGCTAGTTGCTGCTCTCAGATACACAGAGCACACAGCCAGTTTACATACAGCCTCCCTACTTTAGTCGAACCATGCCTGCAGTTCGCCTAGGGGTCACTGTCGAGAGAGCACAGCCCTGAATGGAGCCTGCACGCCTCCGTTGTCACCCCTATAGTGCAGTACCACCCGGGGAAGTGGCGAGTCGATAATCTTTAGAATCTCTCTGCAGAGCAGGAGGAGGGAGCCAATCAGAGGCGGATACCCACGAGAAACCCAGAAGACCCTCTCGTTTGTCCACAAGCCATGTTACTAGCATGCAAAAACAACTTGAAACAAAGCAACGAGAACGTTATTTTTTAAACAGGACCAACGCTAGGGTGCATCAGTTGCCCCCTATGAAAAGATATCGCCTTGGCCCTATAGTAAAAATGTTCTACACCCAGTAAAAACACACTGTGTAAAATATTTTGAAATTTGGATGAAGTCTACCGGGGCCACCAGCCCCATGAAAATGGAAAATAGTGGTGATAGTCAGAATCTTGGAATAGAA
>NC_085871.1:9715557-9723057 GCF_034702125.1 Engraulis encrasicolus
AAAAGTGAAATCTGAAAAGTATATGAAAAGTGCAGTTTTCCGACTCATAATGAACTCTTAGAATTTGATGGTGGTGGTGGTAGGTATTCATGGAAAAGGTAACATTTGTGAATGATGGGCAGCATACATTTTGGAGATAAAATACTGCAAATATTACACAGTGCACCACTGTAAAATTTGTGCGGCCAGACTCGGTGTACAGGATAAAGGTAAAACTCAATCATTTAAGTCAAGGGGAGGTGTAAAATGTGCTAATTTCAGTAACTTATTGCTGAGCAACCTTACACCTGCTGAATGCCTCCGTTACACAGTGTTACTGTATCAGTTGTTGGGGATGCACATCTGTTAAGAAGCAGCATGCGTGATAAATGTTTTATGAAGGCCCATCTGTTGCATTGCAGTAAAGGGGTGTTAAGTGTTCTGTCATGACGATGTTTGAAATGCATCGTGTCGATGTTCAATATTTTATTAAAACACATTTTTGATTTTGTATTACAATGTGTTGCGAGTTCTGATGTGCGAGTAGCGCTGTGAACGGCTCAAAGGGGCCCTTTTGAAATCACAGGCAGGAGTTTCACGGTGTGCTCTATAGGTTTTTCATGTTTACTGTTCTGATGTATGTGAGTGTGTATGCAAATTTGTATTTGTATTTCTCCCAGAGATTTGTATTTATGTGACTGTCTAACTTAAATATTATTTTTCAAAAAATTATTTTTCAAAAATGTTCTAACGTTTGTGTTTGTGTCTCTCTGTTTGTGCATGCGTGCGTGCGTGCGTGCGTGCGTGTGTGTGTGTGTGTGTGTGTCTGTGTCTGTGTCTGTGTCTGTGTCTGTGTCTGTGTCTGTGTCTGTTTCTGTGTCTGTGTTCGTGTGTGTGTTTTACAGCTGAGAGAGACGGATGCTAACCTGGGGAAGAGCTCCCGTATCCTCACAGCTATGCTCAGAAGGTAAGAGGAAGGTAGGACCCCTCCAGCCTCTTCTATCCTGCTACTGTCCGGGTGTGTGCTGCTTGTGCGTGTGTGTTTTATACACACCATTCCTTTACCCACGTTAAAGGGGTATGCCACTATTTTGGGGCTTATTACAGTTAAAATCGTTGGGCAGGGTTTATAAAGGTAGTAAAGTGTCTTATGCTACATGCTACAATGCTACACGGATACATTGACTTTCACTAGCTTAGCGACATGCTCCCTCTTTTAACTTGTCTTAAAGCAAGACAACGCTTAACATGAAAAATAAGACACTTTACCACCTTTATAAACCCCAGCCAACGATTTTAACTGTATTAAGCCCCAAAATAGTGGCATACCCCTTTAAGATACGCTTGCACTTTCCTACGCTAGTTTCATCTTTCATTCCTTCTCCTTTTCTCTCTATCAGTTCTTGTTTTTTTTTCTCTCCCACCTTTTTTGTCCATTCTCTATCTATCCGTCTCTCTATCCTTCCCCCTGCCTGCCTCCCTCCCTCTCTCTCTCTCTCTCTCTCTCTCTCTCTCTCTCTCTCTCTCTCTCTCTCTCTCTCTCCTTCTATCTCTCTCTTGCTTTCTCTCCCCTCCCTCACTTGCTCTCTCTTTCTCTCTAGTCACATCTCTCTTTTGTGAAGTGTGTGCATGTGCGTCTGCGTGTGCATGTGCGTGTGAGTGTGTAGGTGTGTGTGTGTGTGTGTGTCTGTCTTTGTGTGTGTCTGCGTGTGCGTGTGTCTGCGCGTGCGTGTGTCTGTGCGTGCGTGTGTGTGATTTGTGCAGTGATCCATGCCGTGTGGGTTTGTTTGCGGTCTCCTTTTGATTAAGAGTAATATGTAAATGACAGTAGCTAAATTTAAAACGCGGCCGGCCAGGAAGGAAGTGGCAATTGAAATAGATGCTTCAGTGCCTGCAGACAATCAGAGAGGGCAGCAGGGGAGAGACGACAGACACACACACACACTGCATTACACTACAACACACACACACACACACACACACACACACACACACACACACACACACACACACACAATACACTACACACACATGCGCATGCTGACACTACACACACAAACACACACACACGCACGCTCGCACTACACTATACACACACACAGAACCAGCGCTGGGCTGTGGGGGAGGCGGAGTGTGACGGATATTTCTGCATATGTCTGGGATTTTTGTCAAGTCTCATTACCGCGTCGGGGCCCCGAACGCCCGGCAAGAGGTGGCAAGCGGAGCTGTCCAGGCGTCATTCATCACAGCGTCGCCACACACACACTTTAAACACACTCGCCACACGCAAACACACACACACACACACACACACACACACACACACACACACACACACACACACACACACACACACACACACACACACACAAGGGGCCGCGTGTGTATAACAAGGCAGCGTTCCCCGAGTAAATAACACGCGCGCTTATTTCAATATTATCATATTAATGTGTAAGTTCAGCTGTCAGCTAATGAGAAGGCTTAATCAGAGAGAAAGACGGCGGAGGAGAGGAGAGGAGAGGAGAGGAGAGGAGAGGAGAGGAGAGGAGAGGAGAGGAGAGGAGAGGAGAGGAGAGGTGTGTGTGTGTGTGCGTGTGCGTGTGCGTCTGTTGCGCATTCAAATCAGGATTTATGAGCCTTTCTGCTATACCGATCGCCTGCCTGCGTCCCGCCAACAACACACACACACACATACACACACACACACGCGCGCGCGCACACACACCTTTCACAGGCAGTTTTTTTTTCTTGTCCTGTTTTCATTTTCTTTTTCTTTCTCGCCCCAAGTTCTCATGAAAAAGTGAAACATCTTTGCTCTCTGTAATAAATCCGTCTTTTTTCTTGTTTTCTCTCTCTCTCTCTCTCTCTCTCTCCATCTCTCTCTCTCTCCATTCATCACTGAAGGAAAGTGATTTTTTTCTCTTCCTTTTACTGAAGGTGTTTGTCTGTGTGTTGAAAAGAAGCGTTTCTTCACTCTTTTCTTCACCCTTTTACTTATAATGTGTCTCAAACTGCAAGAGAGATGTGGAGAGGGTCTGGTGATACTGTCTTTGTCATGAGTCTGGTGTGTGTGTTTATGTACTTTTTTTATTTTGTGATGTTGACCAAAACAGAATGTTTACCTTGGAGTGTTTCTTCATGCCTTTTCTCTTGTGTGTGCGTGCGCGTGCGCGTGCGTGTGCGTGTGTGTGCATGTGCGTGTGTGTGCATGAGCGTGCATGTGTTTGTATTCGCATTGTATTGCGTGTGTGTGTAAGGCAACCTGTATCAGTTTGAATGAAATGAATGAACACAAATAGGGTGTTTTGGGCTTGGTGTTCTGTCAGGCACTGCTTTGGTCATCTTTTGAGTGTGGTGATGGGTCCTCTGGTGTGAGTCTTTGTGATCTTGGCCTTGTTTAACACATTTTGTTTGGAAATGTGAAGACCAACACGTATTCAAGTAGGAGCACACACACACTCACACACACACACACACACCTTTCATACAACCTTTCCACCTTTTCATACAACTCAAAGAGATTTTTTAAACACACGCACGCCTTTGCAACCAGTTACTCATTTCATAGATCGTTCAAGGAAGGGGAACTCGCACACCATGTAAGCCGATGCAATAATGTCCTTTTATTGCATGTTTCGAAAATAAAAAAGTGCTACCCAAGTGAACAGTGCAAACGTTTCGGTCCCATTCAGACCATCCTCAGTGCAAACATTGAAAATAAAGACACGCCCTTATATAGGCCAGGTAAAGCCACGTACACGGAAGACAGGTAGTAAGCCTGCAACCTAGCTTGAAATGCCTATAGGTTAGGGTGTATGGATAGAGACGTCCTGTCATCAGCATCCTTCCCATAGTAGGCTGGATAGACTAGTGCCATTGCCCAGTCATATTTGTTTATCATATAGGGCGAACAAAATGCATGAAATAAGAAAAATAAATCTAAAAATTAATAATCAAATGTAGTCATGAGACAATGGCGCAATAATTAATAAGATCGCAGGGAATTCATAGATAGCAAGTCAAATCAAAGTCATCATTAAGTCCATTTGGTTGCAGTGTTTTTAAATAGAAAATCCATCTGGCTTCACATCTCAGCAAAGACTGGCTGGTGCAGCTGTATCTGCGACTGGGGACAACTCTGTCAATGCCAATGATTCTAAGTTAACCTGTTGGAACCTACGCACCCACCCGGCATCAAGAGAAAAGGCGCGGTACCTCCCTTTGAAAGAACATTTATAGATCGTTCAAGGAAATAAAATCTTCCACAAACATACATACACAGAGACACATGTGGAGGCCTGCGCACACACACACACACACACACACACACACACACACACACACACACACACACACACACACACACACACACACACACACACACACACACACACACACACACACACACACACACAGCTCTTTTCTAGGTGGACCTTTTCAGTCTTGATGCCTCCATCTCTCTAGCTCCTTCTCATTTATTCTTTGGCTTTTCTCTCTTCCTCTCCCTCTTTTTATGTGGTATTTGCCCCCCATCCTCCCACAACCTTCGTCTCGCTCCCTTTCTCTTGCCCTCCTCTTTGCCACGCTCTGTCCCCTTTTGTCATCACTCTCCTTCCAAAAACTGTTTTGGAGGTTCCTGTTTGAAGGACTGTGTATAGGAGACTTGTAGAAGTAGAGGTGTGTGTGTGTGTGTGTGTGTGTGTGTGTGTGTGTGTGTGTGTGTGTGTGTGTGTGTGTGTGTGTGTGTGTGTGTGTGTGTGTGTGTGTGTTTGTGTCTGTGTGTCTGTGTGTCTGTGTTTGTGTCTGTCTGTGTGTGTGTTTGTGTCTGTCTGTGTGTGTTTGTGTCTGTCTGTGTGTGTGTGTGTGTGTGTGTTGTGTGCATGCGTGCATGGGAGTTTGTGTGCGTGCACGCATGTGGGTGCATATGTGTTTGTACTGCAAGGTGTGTATTGCGGAGGTGAGATTCTAAGAGTGTACTGTATGCGTGCATGTGTATGTGTGCGTGCGTGCGTGGGTGCGCGTGTGTGTGTGTCTGTGTGTGTGTGTGCGTGAGTGTGTGCGTGTGTGTGTGTGTGTGTGTTATGTGAGGTCCTCCTCTGCTCCTCTCTGCTCCATAGTTAATAATTCATGTGTGTGAGGGGAAGTCCTATGGGCTTTAATTACCTTGTCACGGCCGCCACTCGTCTCATTAACATTGCATAGCCAACGCCACTTTAAAGACATCATCACTGGAGCACCACCATCGCCATCATCATCATCACACACACGCGCACACACACACACACACATAGAAACACACACACACACACAATCACATACATAGACATAGAAACACACACACACAATCACAGGAAGTGCCAGAAGGGACGTATGTAGCGATGGGACAGGTGACAAGGACTTTGAATACACTCAGTCCAGTATAATACTTATATTACACTGACATCAAACACACACACACACACACACACACACACACACACATACACACACACACACACACACACACACACACACACACACACACACACACACACACACACACACACACACACACACACACATACACACACACCCCGCTCCCTTGTCTGAGTCTTTGGGGCAGGTTTTGTCAGGTTGGTGGAGACAGTAGAATAACTGTGGCTAATGAATAGTGGTCACTTGATTGGTCATAGCCGTTGGCAGTCAGTGCAGAGACATCTTGTATCATAACAACAACCCTTTGGTCCCAGCCACAGCCCAGAGCTATCTGAACTGAGTGGTTCCAGATTCTTATTTTCTTGTTTTAGTCTGGCTGGCATGTCTCTGCATAGGCCTGTGTCCTCTCTCTGCCTTTATCTGTGACCGGGCAACTAGTAACAGATTCAAGGCTCTGTTTTTTTGTCAGTTGGTGCTTTATGCTCCACATACATGGCACATGTGCAATAGTCATATGATGTTACGTGTATGTCTTGTTTTAAACTAATCTTGCTCAGGGCTGCAACATTAATTTCAGTGAAAACTGACAATGTTGTCCGATCGTATCGTTGCCATGCTAATTTTCTTTACACAGTAGGCTAGCGCATGCAACGCACATCTCCCTCCCACATCACCCTCCTAACCTTCACAGATTGCAGTCATGCAATGTGAGAAGCGAAGGAATTGTCACAGCGGTGGGGCGTTTTTTAATGCATGGGGCCACTTCAAATTTTATTAAGTCCTCCAGTCCTCCAAGGGCCGTACTATGAACGCAAACCAGGATTTCACTCTGGACTTAAGCTCTATATTGAAGGTGGCCACCTTTACAACACACCCCACCTTCACTAGCCCCCCTGAAAATATAACTTTCTAAGTTTCTAAGATTGCTTTACAAAATCCCCCGTCCTCATGTTCTTTGTTCACATCCCGCCTCCATGGATACAATTTCCCCGCTGTCAGCCTAGGCACAGCAATTTTCGGGGCACTTTTTTCCACATGCAACATCCCGCTTGCAAAAGGGAAAATCAGCTTTTGAAATATGCTTTTGCAAGATATTGACTAAAACATCTCAACATAAACCATCAATGACGTGTTTCCTGGCATCTCAAGGCCTCAGCCGTGGCTCTAACGGCTGGGCACTAGACTTTGACCCGTGGCTCGATTCCTGGCTCAGGTCATTTCCCGATCTTTCCCCATCTCTCTCCCAGTAATTTCCTGTCTGTTCTCCACTGTCCTATCAAATAATAAAGGCACAAAAGCCCTAAAAAATATATTCAAAACAAACAAACGGGAAAAAAAGGCAGCAGACATGTAACGAGGACGGGAGGTAAGACAAGACAAGACGGACTCTCGGACGTCATGAATTGGTGGTAAAACCCCGGACATATCCCAGGAAACCCCGGCGATCGGTCACCCTAAGACAGGCCAAATGCATCAATCAGTTTATTGCCAACCTAATATGATACCATAGTATAGTGTAATGAGGAGAGGAAGATGCTGAAAAAGGCATAATGTAATGTAATGTTAAGGAGGTAGAAATGACAAAAGATGTCTTGTTAATACTCGCATTGGAGAATGTTTGGTTGTGAAAAAAATCTAAAGGTAGTGAAAAAGGGTATTAAATGGTAGTAAATTTGACTTCAAGATTGGTGTATATACCCTGTGAAAAAGGCATTGTACAACTTCAAAATAATCGAGATTTCAAAATTGACCGGAATAATCTGTATCATGACTTTTCTTTTCCATGAACGAGCAGCCCTAGCACACACCTACCCAGCATACACCGCCCCGTGATGTCATCTCATGCACGCACGCACGCACGCACACACACACACACACACACACACACACACACACACACACACACACACACACACACACACACACACACACACACACACACACACACACATACACACACACACACACACACACACACTCACAAACCTACACGCACACACACACATCTTGATTGTTGCCTGTGTGTGTGAAAGGTGTGATGACATCACGGGGAGGTGCATGCTGGGAGCTAGTAGCTCTCCGGTGGCAGGCGACGTGTGTGCCTGT
>NC_085871.1:9753057-9755557 GCF_034702125.1 Engraulis encrasicolus
TCTCTCTCTCTCTCTCTCTCTCTCTCTCTCTCTCTCATGTGAATGGGGAAGTCTAGGTTGTGCATGTTTAATGTAACATGGATAATTCAGACAGACCAAAGGGTGCCTTGTCGTGTCAGAGGGAATAGGTAGCGTGACACGTGCCCTTTCACTGTGAATAGAAACACCACTCTCACACACACACACACACACACACACACACACACACACACACACACACACACACACACACACACACACACACACACACACACACACACACACATACGGTTAGTCTTCAATTCACTCATTCACTCATCCATATGCTTACACCCACATGACATGAATACCCTTGTACTCTATCATACTATTACACTGTCAGTCACACTCTCACATACACCGTCGGTCACACTCTCACGTACATTGGGAGAGAAGATTTAAGCTCCCAGTGACTCTCTCTCTCTCTCTCTCTCTCTCTCTCTCTCTCTCTCTCTTTATCTCTGTTTCTCTCGCTCTCTCTCTCGCTCCTCTTTTCTTTTCATCACTCTCCAGTGCTTGTTGTTCCGGTCAGTGGCCTTGTGCATAGCAACAGTAAGCAAATCCAGTGGAACATCAACCTGTAGATTCACTATTGAGCGACAAAACACACACACACACACACACACACACACACACACACACACACACACACACACACACACACACACACACACACACACACACGTACGCACATACGCACGAACACGCACAGACTTACACACGCACACACGCACATGCTGGCATGCACAAACACACGCGCACACATACACATAGGCACGCGCACACAAACACACACACGGCCATGTGTCTTTAGAATACGGTAAAGAGTCAAGGACGCATGCTATTTACATAGGTCAAGTGGGCCGTGGAAGCTGTTTTTTTTTTCTTGTAAAGAGAAAATAGATGTGAACAAACACTTATAGTACACATAAACGCTATTCTCTCAAACTCAGACCCCCCTCCTCTCTCACACACACACATGCATCAAGGCCTTAACATTCAACAAGCCAGTGATTTCTATGTAGGTGTATAGTGTACATGCAAACATAATACTTTGCTTCAATATCTGTGCATTATGTTAGTGAGCCATTAGGGGTAGTTCTATTGGTTTGTGTACATGTGAGAAAATATAAGTAGTCTGTACAGTCAAGTCAAGGTGAGTCGGCTTTATCGTCAATTTCTTTACTTGCACTGGTCATACAAATTGAAATTATGTTTCTTACTTTCCCATGCAGACATAGACATACTTTATGTATAGACATAAACATACACAATAGACATACAGGCATTCAGACATACAGACATTAAAGTGCAAGACTGAAATATAGAGAATATACAGTATATCAAAAAATAGACGTATTTATATATATATATATATATATATATATATATGTATATACAGTGCCCTCCATTATTATTGGCACCCCTGGTTGAGATGTGTTTTTTAGCTTCCAATTATTATTATTTTTCTCTAAATAATATGGGACCTTAATGGAAAAAAAGAGAAAAATCCAACCTTCAATACAAGTGCATTTATTCAGTGGGGAAAAAATTCCACATAAAGAAATAATTATTTGACATCAAATAATGTGTGTCACAATTATTAGCACCCCTGTTGTTAATATTTTGTACAACCCCCTTTTGCCAACAAAACAGCACCTAATCTTCTCCTATAATGTTTCACAAGATGGGAAAAGACAGAAAGAGGGATCTTCAGCCATTCCTCTTTGCAGAATCTCTCTAAATCATCCAGAGACCTGGGTCCTCTCCTCTGTACTCTCCTCTTCAGCTCACCCCACAGGTTCTCAATGGGGTTGAGGTCTGGGGACTGAGATGGCCATGGGAGGAGCTTGATTTTGTGTCTGGTTAACCATTTCTGTGTAGATTTGGCCATATGTTTAGGGTCATTGTCTTGCTGAAAGACCCAGTGACAACAGATTTTGATTTAAAATGTCCTGGTATTTCAAAGCATTCATGATGCCATGCACCCTAACAAGCTTCCCAGGGCCTTTGGAAGCGAAACAGCCCCACAGCATCACTGACCCACCCCCATACTTCACAGTGGGTATGAGGTGCTTTTCAGCATGCGCATCTTTCGTGGCACGCCAGACCCACTTAGAGTGTTTGTTGCAAAAAAGCTCAATCTTGGTCTCATCTGACCAAAGCACACGGTCCCAGTTGAAGCCCCAATACCGCTGGGCGAACTCCAGACGTTTGCGTTTATGACTGTGAGTGAGGAAAGGTTTTCTCCGTGCATGCCTCCCAAACAGCTTGTTGGCGTGTAGACAGCGCCTGATGGTTGATTTGGAGACTTTGTGACCCCAGGATGCTACCATTTGTTGTAATTCTGTAACAGTGAGTTTTGGAGATATTTTGATTTCTCTTACCATCCTCCTCACTGTGCGTGGTGGCAAAATAAACTTGGGTCCTCGTCCAGGCTTGTTTACCACTGTTCCAGTTGTTTTGAACTTCTTAATTATTC
>NC_085871.1:9768057-9785557 GCF_034702125.1 Engraulis encrasicolus
CCGGCTCTATGCGCATGACAGAGAAAGTGTGTGTGTGTGTGTGTGTGTGTGTGTGTGTGTGTGTGTGTGTGTGTGTGTGTGTGTGTGTCAGGCTGTCAGATCCTTTCTGCAGCTTGGTGTGTGTGTGTGTGTCTGGTAGAGGGGAGCGCTGCATCGGCGGCTTCCATTTGAAGTTGTAATGGTGTCAAAAAGTCAGCTTTGATTGACAGGCGTCAGTCCCCCAGGACCTCATTAAATCAGCGCATCCTGACAGACGGCCGAGCGCGAGCAAGAAAGACAGAGAGAGAGAGAGAGAGAGAGAGAGAGAGAGAGAGAGAGAGAGAGAGAGAGAGACAGAGGGAGAGAGAGTGAGTGAGTGGGTGAGAGAGAGCCGAGCAGCCGCGCGACAAGACAAGTTGCCGAGCCGTTTAGATGTTTTTATTTTCTTTCATTAGGCCGTCAGCCCATTATGTTCATTAGCGGCTAGCATGAAACGCGGCGCGGCGGGCTAATGACTTGTTTAGAGCTCCGCGTTTTTTATTATTTAAGCGGCAGAGCAGCGTCCTGTCATGTGACGCCGGTGGCAAGCTGCTGCGATCATCTGTCTTGCGCGCTCCCTCGTTCATCGTTTTACTCGTTCACTCCTTCTTCTCGTGCCTCTGCTTTTACCCTCTTTCTTTCCCTTGCTTTCTTCTCACCATCCCTCTCCTTTCTCATCTCTCGCTCTCTCTCTTTCTTTTCTTCACTCGTTTTCTCCCCCTGTTTCTCCAGCTCTTCATCAGTCTTCTCTCTCCCTCTCTCTTTCTCTCTCTCCCTCTCTTCTCTCTCTCTCCTTTTACTTCTGACTTATTCTCTTCTTTTTGCACTCTACATTTTGTTGCCTCATGTATCTCTCTCTCTCTCTCTCTCTCTCTCTCTCTCTCTCTCTCTCTCTCTCTCTCTCCCATCTCTTTTTCATGCTCCATCTTGTCTGGTTCACTTTTTCTGTTCTCTCTCGCTCTGTCTCACACACTCACTCAGTGAGTCTGTTCATCTTCTCTCCCTCCATCCCTCCCACCGCATCTGTCTCTACTCATCCTTCCTACTCTTTCATTCCCTTTCCCCCTCTCTCGCTCTACTTCTTTCTGCCTCTTCTCTCTCTCTCTCCTCTTTTCTTCTGTCTTAGCCCATCTAAACTCTCTGGTTTCCTCCACAACTCTCCATCATACCACCACAACTCTACCCTCCCTCCCTTCCCCTCTCCCTTCTCCTCTCTTTCTCTACCCCTCTCATGGTAGCAGTTGTGGGGAAACTTCTATCTGGATCTCCAGTTCATGTACAGGAGTGCCTGAGCTTGGAATGCTCCCAATGTGCATGTCTGTGCGTGTGCGTGTGCGTGTGCGTGTGTGTGTGTGTGTGTGTGTGTGTGTGTGTGTGTGTGTGTGTGTGTACAGGCGGGGTGAGAGGAGGATATGCTGTTCACCAGGAGAGGGGCAGTGAAGAGAGGACTACTAGTAGCAGTTTAACTTGGGTGTAGAGAGAGGGGCCTTCACATGTAGTTTCTGCAGGGGTGGATGAAGTACTGAAAAAGTAGTAAATCTCACTGAAGTAACAGTAAAAGTAGTGGTCATCAGTAGGGTTGCTGGTGCGCTCCCTCTGACTGTCACGCTAACAAGCCTGGCTCTTTGGTGGAGCGGTCAGAGCCCCAGTATGGTACTCCATACACATCTGAAAATGTATTCAAGTAAAAAAGTATGCCACTTAACATATTGAATACCAGCTGTTTTTTGGAATTTTAGCTGTAGACTCCCAGCCAATTGCATCATTTTTTGAACAGCCACCGAATATTTTGTCTTAAATCTACAGACACATGTCAGGGCTTGTTCGGAAGCCCAAAATCTCAGCTGTCTGTATGTTTGTTCCTAGTGTATTTTGTTCAGTTTGTTCCTAGCGTATTCCATTCCGAAGTTATTCAACTCTAAGCGAGCATTGGTTTAGGTAGAAATAGCGTTTTTCACCATTCGAACGGAGATAAAGCCTTTTTGTCACGGGTGCGCTCTTTGACTCTCCGAGTTTAAATTGCGGGTCTAAATGCATTTTCACGCCCGAAGAACAACTCCAGTAGCTTCCAAGTAAACTATTTCGATGCAAAAATCACCTGGTCAGGCTATCAGAGCCACATCATCTGAAATGCTAGCTAGCTAATGTCACTTGACTGGCAGTTTTCGTACTCACCCAAAATTAGGTTACTTTCTGCTGTGTTGTATGCTGTTTTTCATTACAACCTTCCATTTTACACCTATCTTGATGACAGCAAATCTCAAATACTGTGTGATCCTGACTTTGTTTTGACTTTGTAGGTGTTTTCATGATCTATGTCAGTTCTGTTCATCACAGTATTATGTTTTACGTTTTGGGAGCCAACGCATGGGAGGCAAAAACGTATTTTTACGTGACTTGGGAGTCGATGTGTTAAAATGTTATTTGAATAAAAGTACTTATTAAACAAACGGCAAGCTTTCATTTGTCGAGTAGTGCCGTATACATATGTGACCGTGAAGAAATGCACACGACACAACTAGGATCTTATCTGATAGCAAAAGTAGATTTGAGTTTTATTTGTATAAGGAAAGAAAAAGTAGAAAAATACAAGTGTCCACGTTCTGGACATAAAAGAGCCTCAAAAGGAAATAAAATGAAAACAACCAGAAAAATACTCTTACAGGGTTGCTCTTTTTATCAAATGAAAACACTCGTCACAGTATACTGCCTCAAAACCCCAGGAGGCTATTCTAAATAGGCGATTACAAAATTGTAGTTACAAAGTAGTTACAAATGCAAGTCTGAACTACTAGCCATCAAATCTGTACCCCATAGTAACCACGGTACAAACGGTAGTGGTGATACTGGAGATGAGAAACACACATTATAACATTAGTACACCACAACCACAGTTCACTCTAGAAAGGTGCTTAACACTTTTCAAGAAAACCTTTTCACTTACTCAATACACACCGCGCCACACCAGCGCGTGATCACTGATCTTTACTTCACCGGACACCGAGGTTCCCTAGGTTGGGTGATACAGTATACAATCCATTTCAGTACTAATCACATCACAGTGTAATACATGGAGATATTCCAAATATTGTGACTTAAGTACTTAACGCCACCATATTTACACGTACGCTTACATGAACTCAACCTTAAATGATATTTACTCGTGGCGAGGCTAGGTTGAGACAGGGTAAACCATGCTGCAGTCAGGCAGCAAATCTGCATGTGAATCTAGGTCCATCTGTTACTTAGCGAACTATTTCACATTATCTTCAGTTCAATTCCTCATTTTAACTAAATGTAACAATATATTTTAACTAAATTAATGAACTTACAATCATTCTCGGGAAGATGATTTCGTGTCTCGCTTGCGCTTGCAAGGTTTCCTCATGAACCGTTCACTAAACCGGAAATCCCGCCCCAGCATTAAGTCACTTCCGGTTTTGAATAAAATTAAATCCCAAAATATTGAAACAAAATAAAATCATCAAAAACCTTAAATATGACCCGGTTATACATACATACAGTATGCAGTATGTACAGTATGTCATCATTTCATTTCCCAGTGTCTGATACTTGTGCAAACCTGATATAGTGTTGGGCTCCTTGGATCACACCCTCTCTCAGGTTAAATCCTATAGGTCTCTATGTTCATCCATGTTCATTTGAAGTTGAAAATATGCATAAGGTAGACGTTATGGTCAAAATTCTTGTTTGCCTAAGGCGTCTGCAAGCAGTGTTTATTGTGTTGGTGTGGGAGACTATGGAGCAGTGTTAGACCCCAACTCAACTGTCTCTACAATACACCTGTCTATTACACCTGTGATATAGCCAGAAACATGGGAGAGGTTAGAACCTAGAACATCTTTGACATAGCCTAACCTTGTGGTTTCAGAGATTACAAAATAAAAAAGGCCCTCCAAAAAGATGCCTACCTCAAAGCGCAGTACTATATCCTGAACTGTCAATCAAACCAAAGGAGCATTCTGACTGGGTGGGCCTGATGATTGACGAGTAGGTGTGGACAATCCCGCCCTCTCCTACCCATGACCACACCCACTGTCTAGTGTGTCTGCATGGTTAGTGGTTGCATTCCCCTTTATACATACCATGACATGACATGAAGTCTCCTCTGATCCTCACCGACCTGTGTGCGTTTTGACGTGCGTGAGGTTTACTGTTCATTTTGGAGGTTGCCTTGTCCAGCAGAGCCTATATTAGCTGTGAGGTGAACAGATTTAGCTGTGTGATGACACCAGGAGGCCTATGCTTCATTCACATGTGTGCGCACGTAGGCACACACACACACACACACACACACACACACACACACACACACACACACACACACACACACACACACACACACACACACACACACACACACACACACACACACACACATACAAGCACACATCGCAGAGACATGTGGGGAGGTCCAGAAAGAGGCTAGTTTAGAGCAGTGGCTCTCAACCTTTTTTGAACAAACGCCCCCTGGATCTCATCATAAGCCAACCAACGCCCCCCTTGACCTAATAATATGCCTCCTAATGCCCCCCTTAGTGTTAAAAATTAAAATAGACTAATGGCCCCCAATGGCAACTAAGTACCACCACCCCCTCTCAGCTGTCTCCTTCTCAACGCCCCCTTAGGGCTCCCTAACGCCCCCTGGGGGGGCTGTACCTCCCCTGTTGAGAAACACTAGTTCAGAGGACTTTAATAGTGTGTACACATGCCTGCATGAATTGTAGAATTTTTGCTCAAAATCACATTTTTCATCCCCAAGTCCTTCTAAATACTATAGTCAGTGTGGATGCACTTGTGTGTCTGAGTGTTTTGATCTGTATTCTGTATACTGTATATTGCAGCATGATTTGAAGACAGTAAATCACACACATCGCAGTATTCTCTCACATTTCACCAGGCGATCACAACGCATCACGTCTGATACAGACATCTGCTATTGGAAGTGGCTTCAGTAGGTGTGGGTATATGGTCTTGGCCCTAGTGTGTGTGTGTGTGTGTGTGTGTGTGTGTGTGTGTGTGTGTGTGTGTGTGTGTGTGTGTGTGTGTGTGTGTGTGTGTGTGTGTGTGTGTGTGTGTGTGCGTGTGTGTGTGTGTGTCAGGCGATGATGAATACTCTTCATCTCCATCATATTTTTTTTCATTCAGGATTCCCGCTCGTTTGCACACACACACACACACACACACAGCCGTCTCTCAGGCTAGGGGGCATGAGAGCGTCGGCAGGCAGGCAGGCAGGCAGCCTTCAAACGGGCCGCTGCCAGTCATGCAGGGGGTGGTGTAGTGAGGGGTGGGGGGCCACGGGTGGGGCGAGAGGGGGGGGCACAGCGCAGTGCAGATCTGAGCACCCCTGATACCCCGTGACACTCCGCCAGCGCCCAGCCGTCCGTCACCGCTGATGGGCCGCATCCCGCATGACAGCCCCCGCTCAGCTCACCGCTAATGATGGGCAGGGCACAGCTTAACACTCACACACACACATGGGCAGGGGTGCTCACACACATGGGCGTGGGTGCTCACAGACACACACACACACAGTCAGGCTCGTTCGCATACACACGCGCACACACACACACTCAGGTGCACACACACACACATGTGGGCACACATGCACAGTCACACATACAGTACTTTATACACACACGCGTGCGCGCGCACACACACACACACCCACACTGATGTGCGTGCGTGTGTGTGTGTGCGTGTGTGTGTGTGTGTGTGTGTGTGTGTGTGTGTGTGTGTGTGTGTGTGTGTGTGTGTGTGTGTGTGTGACGTGGAGGTGAGGGTTGATGATATTTCACCATTGAGCTGCCCCAGAATGTTGACTGTCAGTACATCCTGACAGAACACACACACACACACACATACACACACACAAAGATGTGCACACACACACACACACACACACACACACACACACACACACACACACACATACACACACACACACACATATCCTCATGGAGACATTAAAAGGCCTCTAAAAAATACACACACCCCTTCTTTTTATTTCTCTCTATGTTTCTTTGTGTGTTGCTTTCACAAACTTACACACACACACACACACCACTATGTCTTGTGTTTGTGCTAAACACACACACACACACACACAGATTTGGCCTATGGCAGAGCTGTGTTTGTTACAATGTGTGAAAAGACCAACACATGACCAGACCACCATTGTGTCCACATTGTGTGTGTGTGCGTGTGTCACAGATGTGACTTATTGAGTGTGAAATCGTCGTGTCAGAGGTCAAAGGTGTACGTGTGTGTGTTTGCACACAGCGAACCCCAAATCTATCATTTTCACAAACACTGATGTGCATTTAAGTGTTTTAACCAGAACCGATGATGCCCAACAAAACTTAATCTTCAACATTACTCACCATGTCTTAGACAGAGATATAGACACTAGAAGAGGTAAAGTAGAAATAGTCGTAGTATTGCAGTTGTAATGAAAACCCCATTGGTAAATACGTACGTGTAAATGCAACTATGTAATGTCAAACTTGCAGTCTTATAATTACATCCATAACAATACTTGTACTCATGCTTTTTATATACATATCTGGTCCTTAACCACTTTCTTTCCATGAATTCTCCGCCACACTTAGGGAAAGTCATATTTCGAACATTTATGTTTTTTTATAATAGCTAATATCCCCATGTGTTAAGATTTAATGTGGACACGAACAAAGTAAAAAAAAAGCAAGGCGGGGTGTTGGCAAACGTTATCTTAACATCATATTATCATCACCTCCACATTATCTGACCACCGTCTTTGCATTATGAATGTGAACTAAAGGGGGCAGACATTAGCTCGAGATCACTTAACATTACCTCTGCATTATGGATAGCCTGGGAGAGAGAGAGAGTGTGTGTGTGTGTGTGTGTGTGTGTGTGTGTGTGTGTGTGTGTGTGTGTGTGTGTGTGTGTGTGTGTGTGTGTGTGTGTGTGTGTGTGTGTGTGTGTGTGTGTGTGTGTGTGTGTGTGTGCCTGCGTGCAAGAGAGAGAGAGAGAGGAAGAGAGAGAGAGAGAAAGAAAGGGGGGTAAGTCGGTTTGCTGGTGCGGTTTCTCTGACAAGGGCTGGAGACAGAGGAGGGAGAACAAGAAGCGCGTCAGTGTTGTAGTCTGGGGTTTATAAGGGGGGGGGGGGGGGGGGTGAGGGGGGGGGTGAGGTGGGGGGGGGGGGGGGGGGGGGGGCGGGGGGGTTGTATTGATTTCCCCCCTGCAGTCCTTAACTCTGGGAGCAACCATTTACTCATTCATTTTTAAACACAACTCACGAGACCATTCTCTTCTTTTCTCTCTCCTCTTCTCACCCCATTCTCTCATTTTCTACACCCATTCCCCCCCCCTCACTGCAGGTGCTGTGGTGTACTCTCTCTCTCTCTCTCTCTCTCTCTCTCTCTCTCTCTCTCTCTCTCTCTCTCTCTCCCTCTCTCTCTCTTCCCCCAAACATCTTTCTCTCTCTCCTCTCCTCTCTCTCCCCGTCCTCCTCTCTCCCCTCTCCTCCCTCTCTCCCTCCTCTCTCCCTCCTCTCTCCTCTCCTCTCTCCTCTCCTCTCTCTCCCCTCTCCTCTCTCTCTCTCCTCCCCCCCCTCTCCTCTCTAATTCTCCCCCCCCCCCTCTCCTCTCTTCCCCCCCCCCCTCTCCTCTCTCCTCTCCTCTCTCCCCCCTCTCCTCTCTCTTCTCCCCCCCTCTCCTCTCCTCTCTCCTCCCTCTCTCTCCTCTCTCTCCCCTCTCCTCTCTCTCTCCCCCCTCTCTCTTCTCTCATTCTCTCCTCTCCCCCCCCCCGGCCCCCCTCTCTCCCATCCCCTCTCTCTCTCCCCCCTCTCCTCTCTCTTCTCCCCCCCTCTCTCCTCCCCTCTCCTCTCCTCTCTCCTCTCCTCTCTCTCCCCTCTCCTCCCTCTCTCTCAGCACAGATCCCCCTGCTCTGCTCTGCTCTGCTCTGCTCTGCTCCGGCTCATGGCTCAGCCCTGAGAATGGTAATGTTCCCGCAGATCACAGGTGTAGAATATTAGCTCATACAAACGCGCTTCAATAAAATATGGAGAGAGTGGGGATTGGGAAGGCCCAGGGCAGGTGTTAAGTAGGGAAGAGGAGTAGGAGAGGAGGCAGAGAAGGAGTGGCGGGGGGAGGGGGCAGGTGTGGAGACTTTATCCAGACAACCTTGACCCCTGAGAAGGGAGTGGTGTGTGCCGCGCGGCGCTGAGGCACACTCGTCTGAGGTTGCTTGAGAGGGTTGGAGGTGGGAGGTTGGAGTTTAAATGATTTCTCCCTTTAACAGAAGTCTCCATCAAGGCAAGAGCTGTGAGCCGCCGTCACCAGCAAAGTCACCGCAAATTTCTTCATGGCCTCCTCTCTCTCGCCACCTCTCTCTCTACACCTACTCTCTACCACTCTATTTGTCAGGATCCCTCCATCCTCCTCTTTATCTCCCCCATCACCTCCACCTCTTTACATCGCTGGAAGCATTCTCTCCATCTTGTCCCTCCATCTGTCCTCCTCTACTCTGTCTCTACCTCGGATGTCGGTGTGACTGCTCACCGGAATTCCTTCATTCCCTTTCTCCACCTCTCTACCTCTCCCATTTCAGGATTCCTCCATCATCTTCATCTCTCCTTCACCTCTCTTTATCATGGTCATCTCTCCATCTCATCTTATCCAACTGTCCTCCACCTCTAGGCCTACATGATCTTTCCAACCCTCTCTACTTCTCCACCTCTCCATTGTCACGATCACTTCATCATCTCATCTCTCCATCACTCATACCTCTTTATATCACCAGCAGAATTCTCTCCATCTTATCCATCTGTCCTCACACACAAGAGCCTTCCATCTCTCCACTTCTCCACCTCTCTCATTGTCAGGATCCCTCCATCATCATCATCATCATCATCATCATCATCATCATCATCATCATCATCATCATCATCATCGTCTGCCCATTATCACCTCTCTTTACTGCTCTATCACTGTCATCTCTCCATCTTCTCTTATCCATCCTCCACCTCAACATGATCTTTCCATCTCTCCACCATCATCATCATCATCATTGTCTGTCCATCATCACCTCCCTCCTCCTCTCTATTGTCAGAATCTGTCTATTTTATCCATCCGTCCACGTTCAAAGGATCTCTCAATAACTGCAACTCGCTATTTATTCATGACCCTACTCCAGTAGGCTACCTCTCCAACTCTCTCCTACACCTCCTTTGCCAGCATCCAGACCAGGGGCAGGCTGGGATTAAACATCAGGCGGGGCATTTTTTAATATATATATGGGTGGGAGACGCCTTGTTTTTTTTCGTAACATTGGTTAAAAACCTACAAAACTGTTATTTTTCCTTTAAAAAAACAAATGTCAATGAAAGAAGATGTGATACATTATGTTTCATATTAGTCTAAGATGAGAAGAAACATTTTTGTTAAGATTTAGCCTATGTAAAGGTTTATATGTCAAATATCCTGCGGTGTGACTGTAACATTAATGAAACCTGGAATATAATATATATATAAATTAACCAACAACATTTTGAATAATGTATGAAGCATTTGGCATGATTGCATAAATATTAACTTCATATTAAGATATGTGAATGTGAAAAAAACTCAAGACAGTAATATTAACTACAAGTTCAATTTCGTAACACAAATTGCGACAGTGGAGGACAGACAGGAAACAAGTGAGGAGAGGGAGAGACGGGGAAGGACTGGCAAATGACCCGGGCCACCAGGCTTTGAGAGACACAATGAAGCTTTTAACAACTTTTAGTCATCTAATAATATGATCTATTTTGACCGCAAAAAACAAAACGCCTTATTAACATCTGACTATCTCGAAGAGGCTTGAGGACTGAGACTATTGAGGTCCAGGCCAAATTCATCAACAGTCGACCGGGTAAATGCCCTGTATTCCACCAACAATGTTACTTTTAAGCTTTTACAACAGGGTTTTTTTTAATGTGTGTGTGAGCGTGTGCGTGTGAGTGTGTGTGTATGCACATTGCATTGCACTTACATTGCATTGCACTTAGCTGACGCTTTCATTTTATTCAAAGCGACTTACAACTATTATTTTTCAGGGTATTGGTTACAGTCCCTGGAGCAATGTGAGGATAGGTGCCTTGCTCAAGGGCACTTCAGCCATGGATGGAGATGTAGGGAGAGGTCAGGGGGGATTCGAACCTGCAACCCCTAGATTGAAAGACCAACTCTCTAACCACTAGGCCACGGCTGCACATGTGTGTATGCACGTGTGTAAAGTAAACCTGACCTGTGTGTGTTCACAATAAATTTGGTGTGGTTGTTTACGGTGTGACCAGAGTGTTTGTCTACAATAAGCACCAATGTGCGCCCAGCATCTGTATTTCAGAGCCTGTACCTCTTTGTTTGGGATTCAAAGCAACTTTAGCTGTTGAAATGTGATCTGAATTATTAAGCTGGCAAATCCTCCCTTTTGATCTCAACTTTGTTTGTATTAGCATTGCGTTTTGTTTGAATGTTTGTTTTGTCTGTATAGGTGTGTTTGTGTGTATTGTTTGTCTGTGTGTGTGTGTGTTTGTGTGTGCATGTACCATTTTGATTGTGTGTGTGTGTATTCATTGTAAAGTCAGACTGTAATCAACCTTTTGTGAAGATGTCCACGAGATGGATGGCCTTTTCGGTGTGTGTGTGTGTGTGTGTGTGTGTGTGTGTGTGTGTGTGTGTGTGTGTGTGTGTGTGTGTGTGTGTGTGTGTGTGTGTGTGTGTGTGTGTGTGTGTGTGTGTTTTGACTGGTTGAGTGAGTGAGTGAGTGCTTTCTGATGTCCTCGTGGTCATGATGTGAAGGGCTCGTGATGCTCAATTTCTCCTGGAGATTAAAACCAAAGCAACCAGACACACTTAAGTACACACACCCACACATACTTTATCATCATCATCATCACGCGCGCGCGCACACACACACACACACACACATACACACACACACACACACACACACACACACACACACACACACACACACACACACACTAACACACACACACACACACACACACACACGCATGCACTCACACTAAGGCTGTAACGATATTGCATCGAACCGAGGGATCGCGGTACGCAGACCCACGAACCCCTATCGCGAAGCTTCCTCACAGAATCGCGATGTGCCCTTTTAAAGTTGTTACCCCTCAGTGTAGAACATAACAGGCAACATACAGGCAAGAGTTTGCATATGCGCTTAAAAAGACCAGTAGAAAAAGGGCGCACACGTTCGAGTAACAGTTCCATTCAGCCCTTTCTCATATATAAAATGCTCCTTCCAACCAGCAGTTGTTGTTATCCATTGCCTGAGCAACCTCCGTGAGACGAAAAACATTGGCAAACATCGGAAGGTGAAGGCCAAGGCCAAATGAACAACAGACCAAGAAGGCTTTTATAAACGTGTCAAGATTTTTTTTACTCATGCATGCGCGATGTATTGCGAGTGGAGTTTGACGTTGGAGCGGAGAGAGAGAGAGCGCGAGAGAGAGAGCGCACGAGATGCTCCGCCTGCCTAGCCTATAAACCAGCCTGGAATCGCTTGTAGGGAGGTGCCCGAAGTCGGACGAACGTTGAGGTCGATAGGCAGGATATTAGGCAGCATTATTTCTTCCCACATTAATGTAAGGCTATATTGTAAAAATACCGCCTACATAAGCAGAAAGCATGCTCCATTTCAGCCTCTGCATTCATTCTCGCTCTTGATAAAATGTCAAACCACAAAACAAAACGAACAATGTGTGCGTTACGTAGCAGTGAGAACTAACAGGTTCATTTCGAGTTTTGATTGTAGGCTACGTGCAGGCGCTGCTGCACGATCAAAAAAAAGCTACGGAAATATTTAACTTAATCAAAATTAAGTGTTGCATTTCTTTAAGTAGCCTAACTTAATACAACATATTTCCCGACGATATAGGCTATGGCCAGTGTTGTTTTAATGTTTGGATATTAGGCTAATTAAAGTAAGACAGCTGCCAATGACTATACACCCTGACCACCTCTCTCTCTCTCTCTCTCTCTCTCTCTCTCTCTCTCTCTCTCTCTCTCTCTCTCTCAACATATGGTCTTAGCCTATTTATAAGCCTTTTTCCTTGGTGAACTAATATCCCTAATATCCCTTATTATATGATGTCAACACCTGGGAACAGGTTGCAGTAGCCTATAGGCCTATCTGCAACATCATTCAGCCGTGTAAACCTACAAAATTAATGCAGGCAGGTAAATGCAAAAAAGATATTAATTACAAAGTATATACATAATTTATTTCTTGTTTTTTTTTTTTTTCTTTTTTTTGTGTGTGAAATCGTGGGGCATATCGAACCGTGGGTCATATATCGTGATACAAACCGAATCGTGGGTTGGGTGTATCGTTACAGCCTTAGCTCACACATACAGAAACACTGATTCTAGCTGCTTTGTCCAAGGGGTTAATTCAGTTGAAAACATGCATATCGGATCTGACCACTTAGGTGTTGTGAATAAGTGAATAAGAAGCTGGTATTGTTTTTCTAAGTGGATTGTGTTTTTGTTACTAAAATGTAGTGATTTGGTGTTTTCTCACCCTGTTTTTGTGTGTGCATGCATACATGTGTGTGTGTGTGTGTGTGTGTGTGTGTGTGTGTGTGTGTGTGTGTGTGTGTGTGTGTGTGTGTGTGTGTGTGTGTGTGCGTGCGTGCGTGCGTGCGAGCGTGCGTGCGTGCGTGCGTGCGTGCGTGCGTGCGTGCGTGCGTGCGTGTTTACGCACGTGTGTGTGTTTGTGTTTAGGCTGGCACCCCTGTGGTCCAGACTGATGAGAATAAAATTCATTCGACTGTGTATACACACACACACACACACACACACACACACACACACACACACACACACAGACACACACAGAGACACACACACACACGTGCGCGCAGGTGAACCAGTGCTGCACATTTTACTCTCTACACCTCAACCCCAATTAGCACTTATTTACCCCCCAAGCTGCTGAAACACGCACACACACGCACGCACGCACGCACGCACGCACGCACGCACGCACGCACGCACGCACGCACGCACGCACGCACGCACGCACGCACGCACGCACACACACACACACACACACACACACACACACACACACACACACACACACACACACACACACACACACACTATATACCCAAAGGCTCTTTCAACTCTCTATAGCATAGTAGCACACCTTTCCAACCACAAACCCATACAAACAAAATCAGAAAAACAAGCAAGCAAACTACTCAAACTACCTGATCTATTAGCTTTCCACAGCAGAGCCAGCAGTATCCAATGTACGGTATTACAATACACACACATGCACGCACGCGCGCACGCACACACTTTCCCTTGTGATAACTCAGGTATCGATGTTGTGTAAATCCTAACCAGCAGAGAAAACAAGTGAAGTTTGGGAAAAGTTGTGCTGAAGGTGAGATTCTTATCCTCTTCATTTCTCTCCTCTTCAATATCCTCTCTGTTTCGCTCCTCTCGTTTCCTCTTCGTTTCTCTCCTTTTCTCTGTCCTCTCCTCTGTCCTCTCCTCTCCTCTCTTCTCCACCGTTCTGTTTAGAAGTGGCATAAAGCAGGGGTGGGGAAACTTTTTCATTTGAGGGGCCATTTGAAATTCATCCGAGGGCCGTTAAGGTCATCCGAGGGCCGTATTATGAACACAAACCAGGATTTCCCCCTGCAATTTAGGCCTATAAGGCAGCCACCTTTAAAACAGACCCTTCCTTCTCTAGGTTTCCCGAATATAACTAAATTGTACTGCAGATGTGTTTTCTAAGATTCCTTTACAAAATATGTCATATTTCATGTGAAGCTGCATAACATTAAAATGACATCGGGGGCCAGATAAAACTGCCTCAAGAGCAAACGGCCCTCGAGACATAGGTTCCCCACCCCTGGCATAAAGGGAAGTGTGCGATGCATTGTGTGCAAACTGTTTGTGGGTGGTTGACGTTTAAGGGCGTAACGCCAAAAAAAATAACTTTTTCCAATTCCTGAAAAAAATGATTAAAAAAATTGGGAAAAAATAGAAAAAATAAAGCACTTAGTGGTCCGTGGAATTTTTGAGAAAATGTGTCCTGCATCAACACATTGCATAGGCATGTCACACCGCAGGAAAATGAAGTTGCACCACAGGAAATTCACTGCATTATGGCCATTTTAATCCTTTTGTATACATGACTGACATCTGAGCTCATGCTAACTTGATAATGATATTGTGTTTAATCTTAATATGTGTTTTCATTTATAAAAAACTTTTTTTCCTTCTATAAGAGCAGTCACACCACAGGACACCATAAAATGAACCTAAGCATTGCGTGACAGAAACAATGCAATATGAAGACATATTAAGAGGTTAATAGTCACCTTAAGCTTCCACAGCACTCTCCAATAACTGAGGAACTGACTGGTTAGGAGCCAGTCTTTAAGACCCTTGTAGTTGGCCTTACAGCTGCCCGTTCACAAACATTGACATACTTGTCACCCCACAGGACACAATTTGTGTTACGAAATTGAACTTGTAGTTAATATTACTGTCTTGAGTTTTTTTCACATTCACATATCTTAATATAAAGTTAATATTTATGCAATCATGCCAAATGCTTCATACATTATTCAAAATGTTGTTGGTTAATTTATATATATTATATTCCAGGTTTCATTAATGTTACAGTCACACCGCAGGATATTTGACATAAACCTGTACATAAATCTTAACAAAAATGTTTCTTCTCATCTAAGACTAATATGAAACATAATGTATCACATCTTCTTTCATTGACATTTGTTTTTTAAAGGAAAAATAACAGTTTTGTAGGTTTTTAACCAATGTTGCGAAACAACAAGGCATCACGTCTCCCACCCTTGTATGTGTGTGTGGGTATGTGTGTGTGTGTACTGATGATGGTGTTCTTGTGGCTGTCGGGAGGGATTTAGTGTTGTGGTGGTTGAGTTGGTGTTAGTATTGAGTACTGGGGTGGTTGTATTGTACTTAGTACTCGGCTATTTGTATTGGTGTCAGTATTGACTACTGGGGTTGTTATACTGTAGGAGGCCTACAAGTGCGGTATTTGCATCATTGTCAGTATCGATTACAAGGATATTTGTCTTGGTGTCAGTATTGATTACTAGGGTATTGATATTGGTGTCAGTATTAACTAATTAATCAATATTGATTCATTAATTACTTCCCCCCATCTACCTAGCATGTCAGGAGGAGTCGAACCGGCAACCTTTAGGCTACAAGTCTGATGCCTAACCACTGACAATGACTGCCCTTTGAGTGTGAGACGAAAATGCGGATGTCAGCATGTTCATCGGGGTAACACACGCTCGCACGCGGAAAAGAACAGAGCATGTTATGAACACGGGTGGTTCGCAGGTACTGTAAGCACTTTGGTTTCGAACATAACTGGCGCAGGAACGGGGCCGGCCTGAAAACAATATGTAAGTCTGAATAATACAACAGCCAATAGGCTTCCCTATTGCCCACTCCTCTGACTCTGACTCGAAGAATGGAGGCTCAGCCTTAGAACACTTCATTTAGCATGCCAGAGACAGACAATCATCCCATCCAGCCATCCAACCATCTATCCATCCAATTGTCTCATTTAATCTTTTCCTTTCCTACCGTATGACTTGCTCTCCAAATATTTCTTTCTGTCTTAGATTCTTTTTTTAGGTTAGCTTTCAACCTTTATTATTTTATCATATATCACGATCTATGTGCTCTCTCTCTGTCTCTCTCTCTCTCTCTCTCTCTCTCTCTCTCTCTCTCTCTCTCTCTCTCTCTCTCTCTCTCTCTTTGTCTCTGTCTCTCTCTCTCTCTCTCTCTCTCTCTCTCTCTCTCTCTCTCTCTCTCTCTGTCTCTCTCTCCCCTCATTCTCATTCCCTGTGTTCCTGTCTTCTCTTCATAAATATGGAGGTTGGGGGATGACTCCCACAGCATTCTGAATGATGTGAACATGCTCGCGGAGAGACGTGCCTACACCCCCAATGCATCGGGGTAGGGACTCACTGCTGTGCCGCGCTGTGCCGCCCCGCTCGGTCCGAAACTCCTCCACCCTGCTCTGCTCTCCAAAGCTCACTCCCACAGAACCGGTTTCTACAGAGAGACCAGGCAATTGCCATGGGCCCGACCAAAACGGTCCAGTGTAGGGGCCCTCAACAGTCAGCCCCACCATAGTAAATGCCTACAAAAATAATTGAAGAGGGCCTCATGTCTGTCTGTGTGGCTGTGCAGTCCTGTGCAGGCTCTTGGGCCCTCCTGCAGTCCCAGACAATACACAGCACAGGTGCATGTACATGCAGCAAATACATGAATGGCTCCACATACAGCACATATATCACACAATCTCATTCAAACACATACTATACAGCCCCACCTCACCATTGTTCTTTTCCAAAATAAAAAGTGGTCCTATCAAGATCATAACACAAACTGTATCATATGCACATGCCATTCCACTAGTGGAACGTTGTAATAGTCACTGAAAAATGTTACTGCTAATGTAAAAACTTTAGATTTTCTTTTGCCTTAAGCAGGGCTTTGAACCGGTTCAAGGAACGAAAACGAAAACCGGGAACTTTTTGTATTTTACAGGGAACAGAAACAAAACCGGAAACGTTATTATTTTTAATGTTCTGGAACGGGAACACTTTTTTAAAAATAGTGGTAACCGGTTAATATTTTCCTGCACACGTTACCATGACGGCTGAGGTTCGTGTCCTGTGTGACATCAGACATTCTCTGACTGAATGGAGAGAGAGCTGTGGATTACAAAGTCTCCGCTCCACATCTTAAATGAGAGAAACCACTGTCATACAAAAGTGCCGAGTTTCCATTGCATCATTGTAAGACATTGCAGAGAAGCGCGTGTAAAGGGCACGGAGAATGTTCAACGTTATTGTGCATCCATGGCCGCTTCAAATATGCACAAATACAATGTCCATCATAGCGCTCCCCGTGACCCAAGTCAGAGTGTAGCACGCATTTTCATCATTGAGGTTTTTTCTCCGCTTCTCAGCTTAAGTCATCCCTGAATGACAAAATTCTGGAGGATATTCTTTTCATCCGCTTGAATAAACAGTTTGGAATGTAGGCTGACTCATTTGCACTTCCGTCAGTTAGGCCTATGGGGAGTAATCAGCTGACAGGAACGAAATTAACCGTTCCGGGAACAATATTTTTTTGTTCTAACCGGTTCGGGAACGTCAATTTATTGGTGGAACTTATAACCAGAAACGTTATAATTCTGTTTCTGTTCGGAACGGAACGTTTGGAAAAAAATAACGGTTCAAAGCCCTGGCCTTAAGACATGTAAAAGTTTTTATCTTTTACCTGACATGTTTCGACCGTGTTACTTCCGTCTTCATCAGAGGGTCACTGTGATGTTGATGTGTGACGTGCTTAAAAACAGC
>NC_085871.1:9788057-9793057 GCF_034702125.1 Engraulis encrasicolus
AATTAAGCAAACACAAGTGTAACATTTAACTTAAACTTCTTAAACTTAATCACCGACTAAGAGCAAACATTTCACAGGTGCACACTTGAAGGATCAAAGTTCCTCCTTTTTCAACTTTCAAACAAAAGGTAAGTATAAGAGTCAAATCTCCTACCAGTTGCGTCTGACCGGTTAACTGAGGGATTGTTCTTAGTTCTTCTTTAGTTGGTTTAGTTTGTATTTCTTCAAGCTTTTGCTCAAACAAACTTTTCTTTGACTTCTCCTCTGCAGCATGCATTGAAATGCCTTTAAAATGGCTGTCTTACAGGAAGTGGCGGTCACCTGACAGGAAGTCACAGTTGAAGTGTTGTGGTGTGGCTATTGCAATGTTGTCTGCCCCCTGCAGGTCCGGCTGTAAACTGGTTGTTTGGATGGTTTTGAATGTGAATGATGTTTTGGAAGGTGATGTTTTTGAATGTTGGATGCTTTGATGGTGAGGTTCTGGATGTTGACGAAACACCTCCCACTTGACCTCTCGGTTCTGGAACCCAGAGAGGTCACAAGATTTGGTGATGGTCATCGTTTTGTTTTTGGTCAGATTTCAGGATGGACTGGTCTGATGTCAGTTTCTGCATCTTTGTCCACATCCAGACTGTGGGCAGTGGTGTGTTGGACTGATGCAGCCAGTTTGGACTTCATCTCTTCTGGCGGAAGCCCCTCCCACTTTGGCCCACTTCTGGCTGGGGTTTTTGCCAGTAATCCTTTCCATATCTTTGCAGCTCTCCACGCCCAGGCAATGACTTTGGTCACCTTCGTGAGGCTGCTGCATTTTCCGTGATTAGACCGTTTTTTAACTGCGGGACCAGTTTGTGATCTTCGGAATTGAGTCTTTAGCTCCTTCCCATCCATAGTGTTTTGCAGAACATAATGGTTTCTTTTGCCTTTCAACATCACTGGGCCGCTTGCACCAATAGATGGCGCAACGGGTCTGATTTTCTTGACCTGTGGTCTGGTCAGTGCTGGTGAAAAGAATTTGTTCCTGGCTAGAATGGCACCGTTCTGTTTCAAAGGAGTGCCAAGACCTCTTGGGTCAGACAGGGTAGCTACTTGGCTCAGCGGCTGTCTTCTAGTCAGTGGTTTGGGAGTCTTCTCTCTCATCTGTTCTTTCAGGATATTTTGACATGCTCTCTTTTTCTTCTTCTTGGAGAAGTTGTCAGAGGTCATCGGGTTTAGTTCGTCACTTTTGACCAAGTACCTGACTCCGTCGGCTCTGCCGTTTTTCCTCCTTCGACTTGAGAAAAGAAGCATCTTGTTTGACGCTGCTGGCACCAGCCCGTCCCTCCCACTTTGGCCTGACTGGATCCAGGGCTTCAGGATTTCTTCTCCTCCTCTGGTATTCTTGTCCAGTTTTTCCAGGTCCTTCTGTGAGGTAAGCACAACATCACCATAAGAGTCTTCCTTCTGTTCTCTTCTTGAGCCATGGAGACTGGGCAGGCTGGTGGGATTCATTTTGTCGATCGACTGCTGGGCTGGCTGCGGTGCTGACTGGGTCTGAAGAGTTGATTTCTGCCTCTCCTCCTCAGCAGTTCTCTGCACGGTCAGAAACTCACCCTTTTTTGCCACAAGATTGTTTTTCAGCTTTCTTAAGCCCTTTATCCTGCTGTCCAAGTCAGCCTTCTCTTCTTTGGGAATCCATTCCTCCCATTCCTTGAATCCAGCCACAACGTCTGCGACAAGTTGCTTCGCTCTTTCCACCTGGTGCTCATATCCGTCTTTGTTGACGAGGGACACAGGGATTCCATGAGCTTGTTCACATGTCCATTCTGCTTTTTCAACAGCGAAGGTCAGCTCCCCCTCAGCGTACCTTGACCAGAGACTGGACTGCACATGGTCCCTGGCTTCTTCCAGTTGGTTCATGCAGTCCTCCATGGTCTTTGAAAGGTCTTCTTGCTCCTTGGGATTCAGCTTCTCCTCACCTTCCTCTTCGTCATCCTCCGCTAGCAGACCAAGCATGTACTCATCGCTTGCGTAGTTGACTTCTCTGAAGAGTGAGCAGAGTTTCCGGAATTCTTTTTGGATCTCTGACTTCGTCAGGTGTCCGATTTCTCTGTGGAGGTAGTTTGCCTGCTTCGTAAAGGCTGTCTTGGCTGAAGTCTTCTCCTGCTTCAGCTGCTTGATTGATTTTCCAGTGGCTTCTTCCGCCATCTTGCAGTTTTCCTCGCGTAGACAAGGTTGACTGGAGGCCATTGATCCTTCGTCTATTTTGCCTCGTCTCGCTGGTTTTCAACTGTCAAGTTTTGGTGGGTTTTTGGTTTGATTTTCCCTCAGTTTTGCTCAAACTTGAAAAGAGCCCAGTCGTGCAAGGAACAACTCGGACACGATGGTTCCCCTTTTTGTCTTTTATTGAGTTTCTTTGTTTTGTTTCTTTGGTTGAAGGGGTTGTATCGGTCAGTCAGGTTGAAAACCTTGAACAATATAACAGAAAAGACATGGTGTTATTTCAAGAGACAAATAAATGAACATGTAAAAATACAAAAATAAGTAATTCAGGATTAATTACTAAGTTATCACAACCTGAACTTGCAATGCAAATCAAATCAGTAATATCCTTGTGTTCAATTTACTTGTCACACAAACCTTTAAGTTTAAGCTTTCCATTTTAGCATTAAATCCATATACGCTACTTGCATAATCTAGAAAACAGTAGATATGTAGATGGGCAAGTAATTAACTTGAACAGGAGTTTTGACAAACAAAAGCATAAGTCAAATAAAGCATCAGGTTTGTCACTCCAAACAATTACAGCCGATTGAGCAACTAATCAAATCATTAATCAAAAGAGGTTTTCTTTTCAAACAATTTCAATCTACATTTAAACAATTTCAATCTACAAATTAAGCAAACACAAGTGTAACATTTAACTTAAACTTCTTAAACTTAATCACCGACTAAGAGCAAACATTTCACAGGTGCACACTTGAAGGATCAAAGTTCCTCCTTTTTCAACTTTCAAACAAAAGGTAAGTATAAGAGTCAAATCTCCTACCAGTTGCGTCTGACCGGTTAACTGAGGGATTGTTCTTAGTTCTTCTTTAGTTGGTTTAGTTTGTATTTCTTCAAGCTTTTGCTCAAACAAACTTTTCTTTGACTTCTCCTCTGCAGCATGCATTGAAATGCCTTTAAAATGGCTGTCTTACAGGAAGTGGCGGTCACCTGACAGGAAGTCACAGTTGAAGTGTTGTGGTGTGGCTATTGCAATGTTGTCTGCCCCCTGCAGGTCCGGCTGTAAACTGGTTGTTTGGATGGTTTTGAATGTGAATGATGTTTTGGAAGGTGATGTTTTTGAATGTTGGATGCTTTGATGGTGAGGTTCTGGATGTTGACGAAACAATCATCATGGCCTCACACTGCATTCACTCAGCATTTAGCATCACATCAGAGATATGGTTAAGGTTATATTTTGCTCACTTATTCAGCCACACACACACACACACACACACACACACACACACACACACACACACACACACACACACACACACACACACTTTGATTCGCGCACAGAACCACGATGGCAATGTCACCCTAAATTGAAATAGATATTGTAGATATTGACTGACAAAACAATTCGGTAATCACCATCTTGTGCATGAGTGCCTGAGTGTGTGTGTGTGTGTGTGTGTGCGTGCGTGCGTGCGTGCACGTGTGTGTGTGTGCGCATGTGTGCGTGTGCGTGTGCGTGCGTGCACGTGCGTGTGTGTGTGTGCTTGTGTGTGTACATACTGTATACATGTTGGTGTATGCCTGAGGGGGTTTGGGTGGTAGAGAAAGAGGTTGAAAGAGAAAGACAGAGTCCAAGAGATGGAGAAAGACAGACAGCAACAGAAAGAGCGAGAGGTCAGAGGTTGAAACGGGAGGATGGAGAGTCTGAGAGATGCACGAAGACTGAAAGAGAGAAAGATATTGTAGACACGTAGAAGTATATAGGAGGAGAGAGAGAGAAAGAGAAAGAGAGAGGGGGGATAGAGTTTGAAGAAGGAAGATAGAGAGACGGAGAAATGCAGTCTGAGAATGGACTGAGAGAGAGGGGGATAGAGAGAGAGAGATATGGAGGGAGAGAGAGAGAGAGAGAGCGAGAGAGACATGGAGGAATAGAGAGAGAACAGGTATTTGGGCCGTTGGGTGGAGGCGCTCAATATTTCATTCCCCCCTGTTGTTAAACCGTCAAGGCCAGCTACTGCTCAAAACTCTCACACACACACACACACACACACACACACACACACACACACACACACACACACACACACACACACACACACACACACACACACACACACACACACACACACACACACACACACACACACATACACAGACACACACTTACCCATGTCCCATGCCTACACACACACACTGGGTCTCCTGGTTTTTATTGAGCTTTTGCAAATGAGCACTCAGGACACTACAGACAATGGCCTTATAGAAATATAGTACATGCAGGATGTGTTTGTGTGTATCTGTGCGTGGCTGTGTGTGTGTGTGTGCGCGCATGTGTGTGTGCGTGTGTGTGTGCGTGTGTGTGTGTGTTCTGAGAATGAGAAGGCTGTAGACTTACCGCTTTATAGCACATTGACCTTATAGATACTGTAGAGTGTGTGTGTGTGTGTGTGTGGGGGGGGCAGACAGCGATAGAGACATTTTAGATAAAGCTAATTATTTTATGGTGTCGTTGTGTCTGTCTGTCTGCAAGTGTGTGTGCGTGTGCGCAGGGGCGCCTGCAGACTTGACCAGTATGGTACGCACCAACACCCCCCCTCCCACCCCACCCCCGCCAAAAACAAACAAACAAAAGAAAACGGAGAAATGACAGCGGACCATGACACCGGAGACAGCTACTCTACATGATTTCGAGTGTAGTGTAGTGTCTGGGGATGTTTTTTTATCAGTCAACAAAAAAATGCGATATTGAACTGCGGTGACTTCCCCAACTAGCCTAGGCTACTGCATGTGTTCTACTT
>NC_085871.1:9810557-9828057 GCF_034702125.1 Engraulis encrasicolus
AGAAAACGTACCCTAAACAAATAATCAATGCATCGCTCAGACTTAAGGACAATATTATATGATATTATAGTATTGGATCCACGGCATTATGATTCAAATTTTATTGGGAAACTACTAGTTGCGTTGTTTAATATGCGCCAAATGCACAGCCCACGGAGCAGCCCACGGAGCAGCCCCCACCCTCTCTCCTTCCCAGTTTGTGTCTGTGTATATGCGTCGAGTGTGACAGCAAAAAAAGTAACACTGAAATGGGGCTGCGCTTGTTCCAACCTTGTTATGAAGATATTAACTGTCAACTAAAACCATTAAAGTGAACAGAAGAGAAACGCCCAGTGTGACTGCCCAAGAGCTGCGCAGTGTCAGTGCCGAAAGCCCGTCAAAGGTCTTGGCGGACGGCAATGTCCCAGTTTACACCAAGCACTATCAAATGTCCTGGTTACAGACATCACATCGCCATCATCAAGTTGTTGTATTTCAGTTGAATATGTAAGAGGGCTTGGGGAGGGGCTTAGACTATCAGCGAGCCTATTGGCTATTCAGATACTGAACGAATATCTGAATTCCAACTGCCGGGGGTGGCTGCAGGGTCAGACTCCGTGGTCAGCAAGCGAAAGTATTGAGCCAGCGCGGTCACTACGGAGGATGATACTCAGGCTACACTGCTGCCAGCCGCAAGTATGTTGCTCCACTCTCTTCTCTCTGTATAATTTGGATGCCAGTATGACTGAAGGGATGATTCGTTTCTGTGGCCCGTCACCGACATAATGTCCCTCGCCTCCAGACCAGCATTAGATCATTTTTGAACGGCATCCCCAGGCTGCTCGTACATGAAACCCCTTAACCTCTGCTTATTTCGTTCTGCGTGGTCCTTGTGGTTCTTGGTACTTTCGTTGAAAGTCAGGGTGGCATACTTAAGCCCATTGTCGTCCACGCATATTTTGAACGACTCCGGTTTCAGTGCCCTATTACCCTCCGTAGCCCTCCGTCCCATGTCAAACCAGACCTTGCGCACAAGTCCGGCTGGAGTGTTTGGGTTCAGTGCATCAGACTTTTTGATGGTTACGAAGTCTGCCTCCTTTAGCGGTGGATGGTGGATACTTTTGTCTAGTCCTTTGAGGTGCAGATTCTTGATGACGCCCAGGAAAACATGATTACTTGTTGTGAAATCTTTGTCTTTGATTACACCATGATTTTGAGAGAGGCGGGCGGTTTAATATCTGGTAATTGATGCCCTTAAGCCGACATAGCTGCTTAACCCATACGGCTTCCCTTTGCCACTCTTAACGGTGGCATAAAAGTGCCTAAGGACAGCATTGAGATCCGCCTTTCCAATGGTGCCCCAATCCAATTGAATGGACTTTTCTGCGCACCATGACTCCAAGCAGCGGATTGCCCACATCGTTGTCTTCGCCGTGCCCAGCTCATGCCTCGATTCTGCCAATTTCGCCACCTCCGCCTCCGACATTTCCCCATGTCTCCTGCTTCTCTTCTCTTCTTCCTCCTCCCTTTCCATTTGCCTAAAGCATTCGTCAATAGTCAGTCCGCCCAAGACATCAAAATTGCAAACAAAGTCCCCAACATCCGACATACTTAACACGGTAGCCTAGTCTACTTTGCACCTATTGTTTGTTTTTACAATGTAACGTTTTTTTTAATTGACATTCCATTCCTGCGCCCGAAGCTCCGCCAAAGATTCTTTTATTAATAATTCATAATGCGCCGCGTCTAACTTAGACACGCATAGAATCTTCAGGTGGAAGGTGTAGGTTTACGCTCAATTGACCACGGCTATCAGCCAATCAGAATCGAGAACCGGACCGCACAGTGTTAGATTATTTGTTTTCATTCTCATTTTTATTTACTTTATTTATTAATGTTTTATCTTAATGTTTTAATTTTCTTTGACTCTAATTTCTTTCTTTCTTGTTTCCTTTCTTTGTTGCATTTATTTTTTTGTGAAGCACATTGAATTGCACCTGTGTATGAAATGTGCCATACAAATAAACTTGCCTTGCCTTGTCTTGCCTTTCCTTACCCTCTTCCTCAGTCTCAGTGTCCTCTCTTTCTTTATATCCATCCTCCATGCAGTCTTTTCTCACCATATTTCTCTATCTATTACCCCTCTTTACCCTCTTCCCTTTCTCTCTCTCTCTCTCTCTCTCTCCCTCTCTCTCTCTCTCTCTCTCTCTCTCTCTCTGCATCCCTCTCTATCTTGCCCCCTGTCTCTCCTCATATCTCTCTCTCTCCTTTTGCCCTTCATTTCTTCTCCTCCCTCTTCCCCTCCCTCCCTCTCTCTCTCTCCCTCCCCCTCTCTCTCTCCCCCCCACTCTCTCCATCTATTTCATGTGATTAGGGCGCAGGGATTGTCACTATTATTTACCAAATATAGGCTGACAAAGGCTGAGGGAGTTTTGGAGGCCTGATTGAAGATCAAAGTGTGGCAGGCCCCTCCCACTCTCTCCGCCCCTTCTATTAGTCGGCCTTAAGAAGAGAGGGAAGGGAAGCGCCTATTTCCCGCTTCAATGGGGCCTCTACACACACACGCACACACACACACACACACACACACACACACACACACACACACACACACAGACACACACACACACACACACACACACACACACACACACACACACACACACACAAACACACACACACACACACACACACACACACACACACACACACACACAGACACACACCACTCGCCTGCCTGCCTGCCTGCCTGCCCGCCTGCCTGCCCGCCCCGCCACAGAACAAGGCCCTTGTGTAGAGGATGCAAATCTTATCTTTGTCTTATTAAAGCTTTCAGAAGATACATGTTAGCAACCCCACACCCCCCCTGTACTATTACCGAAATAAAAGAGGTCGAGCTTTTGAATGCAGCGATGCAGAGGCGCGAGTAATAGAGGCGAATCAAAGGCGGCGCCCGGCTTAATTACCACAGGACTTTTCCCCACTCGTGTCCTTTCCTCTCCTCTCCTCTCCTCTCCTCTCCTGTCCTTTCCTCTCCTCTCCTCTCCTCTCCTCTCCTCTCCTCTCCTGTCCTCTCCTGTCCTCTCCTCTCCTCTCCTCTCCTCTCTCTTTCTCCTCTCCTCTCCTCTCCTCTCCTCTCCTCTCCTCTCCTCTCCTCTCCTCTCCTCTCCTGTCCTGTCCTGTCCTTTCCTCTCCTCTCCTCTCCTTTCCTTTCCTCTCCTCTCCTCTCCCCTCCTCTCCTGTCCTCTCCTCTCCTCGTCCTCTCCTCTCCCCCCCTTTCCTCTCCTGTGTTCACCATTAATATTGATCAATAACACACCCGTGTGATCTCGGTGAGTGTAATGCACTTGGAAAGGGGAGGTGAACAAACACAAACACACAACCTGGGAGCTTCTCCTGGGGGACAGAGGGCACACACACACACACACACACACACACACACACACACACACACACACACACACACACACACACACACACACACACACACACACACACACACACACACACACACACACACACACACACACATACACGCACTGGCCCATTTATGCAAAGCACACACTCACAAATGAAACGCACAGAGACACACAGCCTGGTTGAACCCTTCATCGCGCACACACCTCATGGTGCAACCTGCAGATCCATTGAGCGAATGTGTTTGCAACTGTGCCAGTGTGCCACATCAGACAACTACACACGGCAGTTGAATCAGCGTTGCACTGCTAATCTAGTACCACGCAGATGATAGATCAGAGTCGTGCTGATAGTCCAGCACCACTTAACCCCTTAATGCACGGCGTACCTCCAGTGGCAAGCTGTAATAGTTATTGAAAATGTAGCTACTACAGTACTACAATACTATGACCTAACACAGGGCCGTTAGTAATGCACTACGACACGACAGGGGTCCCCAAACTAAGGCCCGGGGGCCGGATGCTGCCCGCCACACCCCTTCGACCGGCCCTCCACCTCTCTCCACCTCACCATTTGAACTGGCCCAAAGAAGCAATCCTCACAGAAAAAAATAATGATAACATGTATTTTTAAAACATTTTATTTTGTTTATCAACAGGCCTTCCTACAGTTTAATTTTCACTAACCTATTGTGAAACACCAGAAGTTTCTTGTCTTGATAGTTTCTCATCTCACTGTAATATAAACAGGCCTACCATTTCTATTGTATCACTCATAAACTGTCAATCACCATATTTTTCTAACCTTTCCTTGCTATTTTTACATGGTTATTAGAAATTAAAAGGAATACCTGTGGTATTTCAAATTGAAAAACATGTGAAGTACTCACTTCTTTTGCAAATCACTTGTAATGATGAACCATGTTGTTGTAGCTGTATGTGCTAGAAATTATGGCTATAACAGGGAGTGGCGTAGTACACAGCCCACATGATTGATCCCGGCCCCTCATCACAGTCAGGAACGATAATGTGGTCCCCAGAGAAAAAAGTTTGGGGACCCCTGCACTACGACTTCGCCATTGCCATTCTGGTAACAGCAATTTTATAACGCCGTGTCTTAACAGGTGAAGTACATCTCAGTTGTATTAGTAATCTGGCACCAGTTACATCAGGGCAGCAGGATTCGATTAAGGCCACATCATAGCTATACTCAGGGTTAAATGAACCTAGGTCACTTGAGGCTATACCAAGGCTATATTAGAGCTGTAGGTCCAATTCCACATGACAAACATGTAGACCGAAGAAAAGAAAGATATCCTCCGCGCTCCTGTATTTTCACTATCTGGGGCGTCACGGGAGGGGACTGATTTCTGAGTGAGAAGAGAAGTCACCGGAGCCTCTTACTGCAGATGGGCCTATTCACGCTTTTCTCAATAATCTCAACATCATCACAACATTTGCTATGACATTACCAAGAGCCTTAAGTAGTAACAGATTAAAATAACAGATTAAAGTGAAAGTGAATGAAAGCCCAACTTGAAAACTCCAACTCCCATTGGGAGCAGTGCGGTGGGACGGTACCATGCCAAGGGTACCTCAGTCATGGAGGAGGATGGGGGAGAGCACTGGTTAACTACTCCCCCTAGCAACCTGGTGGGCCGGGAGTCGAAGCGGCAACCTTTGGGCTACAAGTCTGATGCTCTAACGCAGTGTTTCTCAAAGTGAGGCGTAAGCCCCCCTGGGGGTGGGGGCGGAGGCATCACAGGGGGGGCGTGTGACATCTGATTTTTCTCCCCCCAAGGAAAGGTTTTCCTGTCTCGCCAATAAGCCAATACATTTCAGCATTATATACATAATTATAAGCATTATATTATTAATTGTCATATAGGAAATTAACACACATCTGCATTCCACTGCAGTCCCTCTTTGTTTTATATCACCAGCCAGTCACCTTTCCTTTGATTCTGCACAGCGCAGCGATCGTAAAATCAGTCTGCGCGAGTACTGCTGTTGCTTGGGGGGGCAGGGGAGCTCGGAAGCATCCAGACCCTCCGAAGGGGGGAATGATGGGAAAAGTTTGAGAACCACTGCTCTAACGGCTTACCTATGACTGTGATATGGTCATTACAATTTTGGTGACAGGACGGTTATAACATAGACTCTGCGCTAAGTGGTTGACGTTTAGCTTTTAGCTTTTAATCAAAGCAGCATGCCAGACTAGCGTTTCAACGTTAACATGTCTTTGTCAGAGTCAAAAAATGTTGTGCATTTTAGTAGCAAGTACCTTTGTGTCTTTTTCCACTGCATGAACTGGGCCTTGTGAAGAATGCATTGAAGCACTGTTGAGTAGTATAAGCACAGGTTAGTCCCTCACATGAAGCCATCAGACCTGCATTTCCACTAAAGGCACAGTACCATTTTAAAGGGGCACAAGGTAGGAGGATGTCATTTGCACTTTTGTCTCAAAATCTACTCTCATGAAAAAATGCTGTTCAAATAAACTCGCTGTGAGATGTTTTTCATCACGGAATGCCTGATACAAATCTGAATACGGTATGTAAAGCGATGTTTTCAAATGAAAAGTGTTTCCCACGACACTCCTTCGGACCGCGCTGTCAAAAGTTGCATGTGGGGTTTTCTGACAGCGGACCGTGGAAGTGGTCGCGAGAGCCATCGTTCACTTACTAATGACTCGCATAAGCATCGGCTGACTTGGCACTGCCCCTTTAAAGTGGTGTGTGCTTTCTCTCTGCTGCAACCAGACTTATTGAGTGATATATTGAGCAGTAGTGAGCAATAAGCACAGGTGAGTCCCTTCACCTGTGGTAGACAAGAGCTCTAGCTGGTTGATTTAATTGTCTAAAAGACTGTCGGCATCTGACTTCAACAGCCAGTCAAATAACATCCCACCCCCCCTGGGCTGCACAAGCAGCTTTCTGATTGGCTGAGGCAGTTTGTTCTGCTAGTTTGACGTTTAGAGTCAGGACCCAGTGTATTATTTGTGTGTGAATACACTAAACAGCTAGCTGAAGCCACCCCTTGGGGAGCAATTGGCTGCATTTTATCCAACAAACAAAAATAGAGGATTCAAATCAGCCCCTTTCCCTTCCTCCCTTTAAGGTACTGTTGCTTTTTAGTGTTCAGCATTGAGCATCGGCTTTTTACTGTTGTTTGTTTTGTTTTAATGGGAGTATCCTGAAGCAGAGGAGACAGGAACCTCTCCATCTCCCCTGCTCCCTCTCTCTCTCTCTCTCTCTCTCTCTCTCTCTCTCTCTCTCTCTCTCTCTCTCTCTCTCTCTCTCTGTCTTTTTCCTCTCTTTTCTCTCCGAGGGCCTCTGAAGGCCATCGATCGCGCCCCCCCTCCATCCTCCAGATTGATTTTTCTGCCTTCGTTTCTTAATTAGGGGCTGCAGCGGAGGAGCTGCCAGGCAGACAGGCGTGGAACAGAGCAGAGTAGAATACAGCGCACCAGAGCCCCTCTCCTCAGAATAGTGTGGAGCCCCATGCCTACCTCATCATCATCCTCATCATCATCATCATCATCATCATCATCATCATCATCATCATCATCATCATCCTCATCATCATCATCCTCATCATCATCATCATCTCTGTATCACACATACACATACCCTACACCAGAGTTTCTCAACAGGGGCTCTACAGGGGCTCTCTCCGTTAGGGAGCCCTTGGGGGGGGGTTGAGAAGAACACAGCTGAGAGAGGGAGGTGGGGGCATTAGTGTATTGTATTTTTTAATACTAAGGGGGGCTTTGTTAGGCTTATGATGAGGTCAAGGGGGTGTTTGTTCAAAAAGGGGTTGAGAACCGCTGCCCTATACTATGCCAGGCGTGGAGCACAACAGAGCCCCTCTGCCCTGAGTAGCGTGGAGCACCACATCTCCTCATCATCATCATCACTGTACCACACACCAGGCGTGTAGCACACCAGAGCAGAGCAGAGCAGAGCCCCATACCTACCTCCTCCTCCTCCCATCTCCCATCTCCCATCCCAACTTCCATATCTCCTGCTCCTCTCCCATCTCTCCCATCTCTCCCATCTCTCCCATCTCTCCTGCTTCTCTCCCGCTCCTCTCCTGCTTCTCTCCCGCTCCTCTCCCGCTCCTCTCCTGCTCCTCTCCTGCTCCTCTCCCGCTCCTCTCCTGCTCCTCTCCCGCTCCTCTCCTGCTCCTCTCCTGCTTCTCTTCTGCTCCTCTCCCGCTTCTCTCCTGCTCCTCTCCTGCTCCTCTCCTGCTCCTCTCCTGCTTCTCTCCTGCTTCTCTCCTGCTCCTCTCCTGCTTCTCTCCTGCTCCTCTCCTGCTCCTCTCCTGCTCCTCTCCTGCTTCTCTCCTGCTCCTCTCCTGCTTCTCTTCACTCCTGCTCCTCTCCTGCTCCTCTCCTGCTTCTCTCCTGCTTCTCTCCTGCTCCTCTCCTGCTTCTCTCCTGCTCCTCTCATGCTCCTCTCCTGCTTCTCTCCTGCTCCTCTTCCTTATCTCCCTTCATTCCTGCTTCACTCCTGCTTCTCTCCTGCTTCTCTCCTGCTCCTCTCCTGCTTCTCTCCTGCTTCTCTTCTGCTCCTCTCCTGCTTCTCTTCTGCTCCTCTTCCTTATCTCCCTTCACTCCTGCTCCTCTCCTGCTCCTCTTCTGCTCCTCTCCTGCTTCTCTCCTGCTCCTCTCCTGCTTCTCTTCTGCTCCTCTTCCTTATCTCCCTTCACTCCTGCTCCTCTCCCATTACTCCTGCTCCTCTCCTGACCCTCTCCATCCCCATCACTCCTTCGCTCACACATCCCTAGTCACCAATTCGGACATCCGGGAATTTTCACGAGTGTGAAGATTCCTCCGTATTGACGAGGGGGAAATGCGGAGGAGGCGCCGTTGAAAAAAACACAAGAATTGGATACATACTTGCAACATTCTACTGGTCTCTTGCGGTAGAACGTGGTCAGGTGAAGCATTCTTAAACTCCACTGTTTTGGCATTATTTTTTCATTAGGAGTACACTTTTCATGTGACATTGCATGGCGGCAAGCACCGCCATTTTAACATGGGGGAAGACTATCAGCTAGCACAGGTTCTACACGACACTCCGACCTAGTGGATACCTCCACGTGAACCTCATCATCACACACTCAGTATTGACTGTAGACTTGTATGAGAGGGCTGGACTGGTAGTCTGGCATTTTCCCGATGGGCTGACTTTTCCCAAGGGCCAATGCGCTTGAGTATTTTGATCAGTCCACTATTTAGAGGGGTCGACCCATTGGTACATCTTCAGTATTGACTGTAGACTTGTATGAGGGGCCGGTGTGGGCGTAAAATGCCCGGGTCAGTTTTTGGTCCCAGTCCAGCCCTACTACATGACTTGTCATCACCTCAGATACCCCCTAAACACACCTCTATACCTGAGGCCCCTATACTGCACAGCTATGTGAACCACATCACACACTTGCACTCCGCAGCATGACTCCTCATTATATATCACCTTTGATATCTCTATATCACATGACTTCTCATCGCCCCAGATACCCCTGTGGCATCGCATCAACTCCGCACCACACACACACTGCCTCATCATCGCCTAATTCATCTGTGCTCCTCCTCCTCCTCCCCATCATCATTATCATAATCATCATCGTTGTCTTCATCTTCTTCATCATCATCATCATCATCATCGTCGTCGTCATCATTATCATCATCATCATCACCGCCATCGCCGTCATACACAAGAATACGTTACCTGCCAACGTGGCTAGTAAGACTAACATTGTTGCTAGCCACTTCGAAATTTTACCCATTTCTGGCCGGCTGGGAAGGTGTCAGTGTCAAGCCCTGTCATGCGCCATCATCTCCTGGCCACACGCACTTGTGCACCCTCACCTCCAATTTCTACATTACTCCTCCTCACCCTGCACAAATTTGCCCCTCACTCTCAAAAACATATAAAGACAGATATTCACAAGCAGGATGACGGGAACATGAAGGTGAATATGAGCAATGATTTTTCCCTTTATAAAAAAAAAACAAAAAAACATTTTTCTATATGCCTGGGTCAAAATGACCCAAACACCTTACAAGGGTTGAAATTGCACTTAGGGGACACCCCCGCCAAAACCCCAACAACATAGACTCTCACATCTGGCCTGAAACCCTGAATTGTTCTGTAAACTAGCAACACCCATGGAAGGGGGTCTTTCTTCTTGTCTGGCTCAGGGGCCCATGACATCATAATCTGTCCCTGGCACTAACTCCATTCCACTCCAATTATTTCCAAACCACACACCACTTCACTCCTTATCAAACATCTCTAAACCCACTACACATAGCCCTGTACCTTTACTTTACTTTACTTTACATGACATTACAGTACAGTACAGTAGCCTACAGCATATTACATTACATTACACATACCCTGTACCTTTACATGGCATTACATTACAGTACATTACATTACATTACACATACCCTGTACCTTTACATGGCATTACATTACAGTACATTACATTACATTACATTACATTACATTACACATACCCTGTACCTTTACATTACATTCTATTACATTACACATACCCCTATAGTATAGGTGGCGCTACAGCAAGACTCTTGGGGAAGCTAAAAAAAAAAAAAAAAAAAAAAGGGGGGGGGGGGGGGGGTTGCAAACGTCATCGGAGAAACTGTGGTGGTAGGAGGATCTGGGGGCACTGTATCAGTCGCCACGCGAGGCCCTAACCGCGACTTTTGATATATTATCTGCATGACATTATATGATGTTGAAACAAAATGATGAACAAATAAAACGGAACATTTCCATGCGCAACTATGGGTCTTCATGCTCGTGCGCCAATGGAACTCTCAAACGCGACAGGCACACACACACACACACACACACACACACACACACTGGAGGCAGGAGAGGAAGACGGCTATTTGCCAGACCATGGACAAAAATGTCTCGAGCAATCAAATCATACACCCGACTGTCCACGGTTACGTGGCGCTATTCCGACATGTCGCTATTCCGACATTGATGTCTATTGACGGAATACCGGCGCGAGTTATGCAATTTCTTTGGTTTGTGCTACGTTGCTCAGCTTTTACTAAGTTTAGGGAGAGTGCATACAGTTACCCTAACCCTAACCCTAACCCTGACCCTAACCCTAACCCTAACCCTAACCCTACGGTATGTCAGCTGTCTGAATAGCGGTATGTCGGAATAGCGGTATGTCGGAATAGCGATTGCCCCCCCTGTCCACACCTTTGTTTCTATTGACATTTTCATGCGCTAGGTCACTCTACCTCAGACCGGTATCAAAACTCGCAATCAAACTCGCAAAACTAATGACGAGGCAAAATGCGCACACACGGGGGGAAGACAGGAGAGCCAGCTGATATAAGCCAGCTGATTGACCATACCGTGCCCAAAAAAATCATATGGGGCTCTCATATCCAACAGGCTGTCTTCAGATGTCAGTTTTGCAGCCCAAATAATACAAATATGCTGTAATTTTGAATTTCTAGTTGAAGTAGCTTGTACTGTAGTTCGCTACATTTTCCAGATGGTTGTTGTAACTAGCTTAATAATTCTATTGGATGTAGCTTGTCTAGTGGAGCTAAATGTTAGCTTACTAGGTTCTACAAATAAGTAGCTTGCGCAGCCACACACTGTTCTCGCTGCCTCGCACTGTAGACTACACTGTCCACTCCAGTCTCACGCAGATGCCCAACAAACACAAGCGAATATACACACATCACATTACATATGGTAACTAAACCACCCTGGCAGGTCACCATGAATTCAGGAAAGGTGTGTATTTTTGAAAGTGGTGTTCGCTTGGTGACAGGATAGCACAGGTGTTTTGATGGCTAGTTAGACGGAAGACAAACTAGGCTACATCAATAACAACATTGACAACAACATTGCCACCAAATAGTAAACTTAGAGCTTCGGCGAGCACATCAGGGGGAAAAACAGATTTCCTACCTTATGCTGTCCTGTCAATTCCTGTTACTTGAAGATAGAGGCAAAATATCCATTTAGATTCGCCAAATAGGCTATCCATTTGATAGATGTGTGGTTGAATAACGAATGCTAAAGAGGAAAATGTCAACATTGTGACCTATGGCTGGTGGGAAAAAACGAATGATCTATAAATTAAATGTAGTGGAATCCCAATTTATTCTAAGCTAGAGGTCATTGCGTTATCAAGATATTAAACATTCCAGGTTTCATTTTATAAGCTACGAGCCCGCCTCACAGCCTGGCTCTGTTGAAGCCAGTAGAACTGACACCTGATTGGTTGACCGCAACATGACATCGCCGCAACGAGGCTAGATCTACTAACAAGGTGGATAGGCACTTCAGCAGGAAACCCTCGTTCTGTTTCCTTGTGTGTGCCTGCGACGCTCCATCGCTGGATATAAAAAAAAAAAAAACATTTTAAATTTTAATTTTATTTATTTCTTATGACAACTTTGGGGAAGCTAAGCTTCCCTATAGCCTCTTAATAGCGCCGCCCATGCCCTATACCTTTACATTACATGACATTATATTACATTACATTACACATACCCCTATACATTTACATTACATTCTATTACATTACACATACCCCTATACCTTTACATTACATTTTATTACATTACACATACCCCTGTACCTTTACATTGCATTATTACATTACATTACATTGAACATACCCCTGCACCTCCTCATCATGGCTCTTTATTTCAGAGAGATACAGTGAAGAGAGACGAGAAGTAATTCTGAGAGTGAGATGGGACTGAGAAATGACCCAGGCCGGATTGGAACCTGGGTCTTCCATGGTCAAGAAGCCTCTTTACATGTAGGCCTATATACACGGTGCATTAGTGCAATGCGAGTATAGATTTATTTATATTCTCTCAATGATTGCGCTGCACCACAGCACACCTCTTCCCCAGCATTTAAAGGGCAAGTGTACAATTTCTATTTTGAACATTAAGCCCCTTTTTGTTTTAGAGTCCCCCGTCACCGTTTTTGTGTTTGCTGCTGTCTCTGTTATTTGTCTGATTTTGATTTTGTTTAAGGTGGTTATAAGTACATGGTCATGCCCATGAATGGCCAAATTAGCTAAATAACAGAGACAGCAGCACACAACAAATTAACGGTGGGGTCGGGAGGACTCTAAAACATTGAGACAACTAAGAAAATGCACGCCGTACCTCCAATGGCATGCTGTAACAATCATTGAAAACTACTACCGTAGTAGACTCTAGTAACAAATACTATGACAGAACACAGGGCCTTTAGTAATGCACTGCTACGACTTGGTCATTGCCATTCTGGTAACAGCAAATTTATAACGCCGTGTCCTATGTTTAAAAAATAGTGCACTCGTCCATTAACACCTCCACACACCTCCAAAGCCAGAGCTCCAGTGGTGCTTCAGAGTCCTTAGAGTGCCAGATCAACCTCTACATACGTTATGATCTTGTGCGTGCACACAGCAGGGTACCTTGGAGCTAACCGTGCATAATTTAACTCACCTTACCTCACTGTATCTTACAAGCCACCTTAGCATATCATAACCTATCTTTACTTGGATCATCTTATTTGATCATATCCTGCCTTAACCTCAGCTTAGGTATCTGCTCTTATAGGTATTAAAAATTGATTTACCTCAATGTAGGCCGAATGTATTTATTCTTACCAACCTTTTTTCAGTTCACTTGCCTTAAACAAACTTGACCTCAGTTTACCCGAGTGAACCTCCTTAGACATATATTTTAGTTAGGTTCACCTTAAATTACTCTGTACTGCCTTTCCTGGAAATATACCGGGGGTGTGCTTTGTGGATGAACAGGTCCTGTGAGGTACTTAAAGAAGGCAATCAAAGGCAATAAAGGAACGCTAAGAATTCTTTGCCACACATGTGCTCTCTCTCTCTCTCTCTCTCTCTCTCTCTCTCTCTCTCTCTCTCTCTCTCTCTCTCTCTCTCTCTCTCTCTCTCTCTCTGCTTCTGATTGTCATCCCATTCCCAAGTCTCCTGTGATGTGTGTTCATCATGATGTAGCCTATGTATTGGCCACTATGTCACTTATCAGAAGGATGCCTTTATCTCACTGACTGTGTAAGAGATAACAGTAACCTTCCTTTAATGTGACTTGGGCATACCTGATTTTCATAATATTTAGAGTGATGTTATATAATATGTAATATATTATATTATTAGTAATATACATACATAACATTATTGACATTTTAACTCTATGTGCGTGCGTGCGTGCGTGCGTGCGTGCGTGCGTGCGTGCGTGCGTGCGTGCGTGCGTGCGTGCGTGCGTGCGTGCGTGCGTGCGTACGTGTGTGTGTGTGCAGGGCCGCTGACAGCTTTTGCCGGGCCCGGGACAAAGTAATCTGAAAGGAGCCCCCACCCAATACATATAATGTAATGAGGAACCAACCCGTTGGCATCCCTGTGTGTGTGTGTTATGCCTGGCGTTTCCCTGTGAGACAGTGGAGGTATGGGATGCGGTCTGCTCGGCCCTAAACAATGAGCCTCTCACATTTTCATCGGAAAATCAATCCCCCCACAATTGATGTGGTGTTTTCATTTCACTACAGGCTGCCGATGAATATTTGATATGTTAAAAGAGCTAAAGCGCCAACCTCTCCTCTCCTCTCCTCTTCTGCTCTCTCCTCTTCTCTCCTCCTCTCTCCTCTTCTCTCCTCCTCTCTCTTCCTCCTCTCCTGCCACACGCAGTCCAACCAACTGCACATCGCAGACCTGTAGCTGATCCTCCAGTGATTTGGCCCTGCAGGGGTATTCAGCACTATTACCCCCATACATGGGCACGCACGCACGCACGCACGCACGCACGCACGCACGCACGCACGCACGCACGCACGCACGCACGCACGCACGCACGCACGCACGCACGCACGCACGCTGCTATTTATTGTCCATCACCCACACATACATAATACACACACTATAGACATGTTAACCCCCAACCCACACACATAAACAAACATGTAACCCCAACCTACACACACACACACACACACACACACACACACACACACAGACACACACACACACAGACACACAGACACACAGACACACAGACACACACACACACACACACACACACACACACACACACACACACACACACACACACACACACACACACACACACACGCACACACGCATGTATGATTATGCCTGTAGCACTGTGGCCCTGGTTCCTGATATTTAGCATATCAGCACCAGTTGCTCTTCAGCATGCTCTCCAGGCAACCCCCAAACACTAGCTGCTCTTCTAGCTTGCTAGCATCACTGGGGATTATACACATAGCCCCATGCTGTTCTTATAGCTAGCTAGCATAATCAAATAATATAGATAAATTATTAATAATTACATAATCAAAACTAGCCTATATGATATTTCGTAGCACAGTAATAACAAGTAGCTTATGTTATTGTTTAGAAAATAAGAGGTATCGCACACCAATTAAGTCTTTTCTGAGGTGCTGGCTTCTTGTGAGTTCAAATGTCGAAGAAAGGAAAGAAAAGGCCGCACACTCTGCTCCATGTTGCATTTTGACCGTCTGGCCTTCTTCAAACTTGCAAAACCAATATCCATTGTTGTCTTTCTATGCTCACCCCAATTAGTGAACACCTGCTCTAAAGCACCACTAACTCAATCATTAATACTTGTTCATTACGGCAGGAAATCACTATGAAGCAACATTAACTCAGTAATACCTCTAAGCCAACAATACTTGAGAATGAATCATCAACGCTAATTGAAAATGACTCTGAGCCGGAACAATTTCAATAATGAATACGTGTTTGTCTTTGATGTGTGCATGAGTCTAAACCAACATCAACGACACAATTAATAATTAATCTAGCTCCATAATTAATGACCATAAATCATCACTAACGCTGAGGAGGAGGACTAAACTAACAGTTACTGAATAATTAATTACCCTAAACCAACACTAGCTTCATATTTAATGAGTCTGAATCAACACTAGCCAAACAAGGACTAAACCAACATTATTCTCATTCTTAATATTCACACTTAATGAGTCTCCATTCTTTATGCCTATTGGCCAACATTATCTCCATATTTAATATTCATTCGTCATGCCTACCGTATAAGCCAATGGTGATCAAAACCTATACTATCTCTACACATAATGCCAAAATCACACTCATCTTCATAATTGATGATTCACAACCAACACTAACCATTTCCATACTTGATGCCTATAGACAAATAATTATCTTCCCAACGGATGACTCCAGACATTAATCCGGCATGAACTCAAAGAAGGCCTAAACCAGCGCTGGAAGCTTAATGCCAACAAACTATCTTGCTAATTGATCATTCAAAGTCAACACTAACCAAGAGAATGAATTAATCAAGTCAAGTCCAGCCAAGTTGGTTTTACTGTCAATTTCTATGCACTGGTCAGTCATACAAAGAATTGAAATTATGTTTCTTACCCTCCCATCCAGACATAGACATACTTTAGCTACGTATAGACATAGCCATAGACAAAAACACATACAGACATGAATACTGATTACTTAAAATCAACATTATGTTCACAATTCATCATTCAATACCAACACTAACAGAAAGAAGGACTAACCCGATGTCATCGCCATATTAAACCAGCATTATCTACCTTCATCAATGTGTTGACTTATTCACTGCTGCTTTCCCCTCTAAAATGAACAGAAGGTACACAGACCCATCTCCATACTGGATGCAAAGAATCGATATCCTTCCAACAGATAACTCAACATCAAATGAAAGAAGGCCTAAACCAGCCCTATAACCCACACACCAACACTTTCTTGCTAATAGATGATTCGAAACCAATCAAAGGACTTAACCACCATTTAAAATGTAATGCCTTACTGACGGTACTAACACTACTTCCATATGCAATTCCATTGTCTACAAACTTACTGTCTACATGTGCACTCTTAACCCTATCCAGACCGGGGGGGGGCTAAAAGTGCCCGCACCAACTTTGATGTTGTATAACTCCTGAATGACTTAAGCTATGACTACGAAACTTGGTGACTTTTCCTAAAATGAAGTTGGCTACAATGTGATACCAAAATATTAGGTTTATCGTTTTTGCTGTTGCCATGGCAACGGTTTTCTGACAGGTACGTCTGACCAAAAATCACTGATCTAAGTCTCATCAGTGTACACTCCTTATTGCATACTACTTATGGTATAGTTATTCCATTACATTAGCATAGCATTACCTAATATAATATTAGCTTAATTAATTATCATTGATTTATGCTAATTTTGCTAATTTCGCTAATTTCACGACGTCATCACATTTATAATCAAATAGCTGCTTTTATCGTTACCAATGTACATTTCACCTTAATTTTATTTCTTCTTTTTATTTCTCATTGCTTGTGTGTCTTATGTAGATCATGCCCTGCAAATTTGGTAATAATGCATCCTGTTGTTGAGGGCTGACTGCTTGCGGCAATGTTATATGAAACCGAAGCCGCTTTGCCATATATACGACGTGATTTTGTCAAGTAAATTTTCATTTGCATCAGAAACCCTTGTGAACATTTGAAGTGGTCTGATGCACATAATAACTAAAATTGATGTGCATTACCCAAGTTAGATGGAAAATACAATTAGGTGACAACTGGGGCAATAAAAACAGGAAATGATGTCATAATGACGTCATAATACCCAATAATGACACCAAACTTATGTCAATCAGAGATTAATGGCTGGAGATCATCCCCTCCAAGTTTGGTGGTCATATGCCATTCGGGGTCAAAAGAGCCCCCCCCCGGTCCCAGGAATGCCAAAAAAGCCCGGTCTGGATAGGGTTAATTGACATAAAATTGACACTATGTTCGGAATTAGTTGTAAAATACCAACATTAGCACTAACAATATGTGAACTTGCACTATATTTCTTCGTCTGTAATGCCTATTTATCAATGCCGTTGACATCCTGCCTGCTGTTTGTCCTTCTCTCTCTCTCTCTCTCTCTCTCTCTCTCTCTCTCTCTCTCTCTCTCTCTCTCTCTCTCTCTCTCTCTCCTTCAGGTGGCTTGCTAC
>NC_085871.1:9833057-9838057 GCF_034702125.1 Engraulis encrasicolus
TTACTGAGTTGTAGCCGGCGCAACAGAGGCACAGTCATGCTGCTCCACTACTACTACTACTACACAGGCCATTCACAGCAGGCTGAAGTGGACTCTGCAGCACAGCACTACTCTGTGCTGCAGTATAGTCTGGTTAAGACAGCACATTCTGGTAAAGTCAAACGCACACACACACACACACACACACACACAAACAAACACACGCAAGACCCACACACGCATGCGTGCACAGGCACAGACACGCACGCACGCACGCACGCACGCACGCACGCACGCACGCACGCACGCACGCACGCACGCAGGCAGGCAGGCAGGCACGCACGCACGCACTCACGCACGCACGCACACACACAGTGCATCTGAGACGATGCTATGAGCACCCTAGGCAACCCAGCGTAGGCACAGCAACACCCCAGCAGACGCCCAGAGCAGGGAATCTGGCCAAGAAAAGGTTCCGACCACAGACAGGCACATACATTTATACATTCATACAAGTACATGTATAGGCCTACATTCATATAGCTATACAAACATATAGAACTTACAGTATACGTATATAGGCCTATTTTATCTGTATAGAATTCTGTATGAAGTCACACACAGTAGACACAGTAAGGGAATCTGGACAGGGAAAACAGATGACAAACAGGCACCTATGCATTTATATTGCACATTTTATAACTTCAGTTTAAAGGTATACATATTCTATTCTATTCTATTCTATTCTATTCTATTCTATTCTATTCTATTCTATTCTATTCTATTATGTTGTATTCTATTCTGTTATATTCGACAGTATTATTTATTTATTTATTTATTAATGTACAAATGATTACATTCATATTCAAATTCATATATTCACACAGAACAGCTAGATAACCACCACAGCCATATAAACTACACACATCACAAAGAACCTCACAATGCAGACACGTCTATGCGATATGAATACTTGGCAACAGATATGGACATGCTACGGAGACATATAAAGTAGGTATTTAGAGACGTATTTCAGATATTACTTTAGCCAGGGACGCTGACAGGGAGGACAAAGGGGATCAGTTTCCCTGGGCCGAGGGAGAGGGCGGGGGACCACATTTGGGTCCTCAGTAGTGCAGTTTGTACTGGGTGTACTGGGTGAGCGGGCCTTACTGATAACATTGTTCCGGGCCTAGCCAAAGTTGCCAGCAGTCCTGACTGTAGTTGTACCATTTGAAAGAGGAAACCAACGCACACCAGAGGTTTCGAGGTGCAGGTAGCGGGTGCAAGATCACTTTTTGAGAGGAAGATACCGCACACTCTTGTCCATCGTGCTGAATTTTATTTATTCAGTGCGATGGACAAGAGTGTGCGGTATCTTCCTCTCAAAAAGTGTAGTTGTACCATTACCAAATGTGTGTACAGTATGTAGCCTACGTGTTGCTATTGTTATACAATGGCTCTTTATCTCGGTGTCAACTGTAGCTAAGGACTCTACCAGTCAAAGTCCTTATCTTTCTCTGAAGAGCTGAGTATGGGAAGTCTTTCTCTCAGGGACTCTGTGTGTGTGTGTGTGTGTGTGTGTGTGTGTGTGTGTGTGTGTGTGTGTGTGTGTGTGTGTGTGTGTGTGTGTGTGGGTGTGTTTGTGTGTGCTTGTGTGTTTTTTTTTGGTTGTGTGTGTGTGTGTGTGTGTGTGTGTGTGTGTGTGTGTGTGTGTGTGTGTGTGTGTGTGTGTGCGCGTGTGTGTGAGCGCGTTCGTGCGTACGTGCACACATGTTGTTTTCACTAGAGCTGAACTAATAAATCCATCATCACAACCAAAACTAACGAGTCACACTTGCCTTATTAAACTGTGGCATTTCTCTGGAAGCGCTTCGTTTCACTCAGCCAACCCATCAGAGTCATCCCTCCATCCAGTACAGTAAACTCATCTTCTGCCATTCACCAATCATGAAGCTGCTGTCATCTAGCCCAGTGGGGGCCAGGGACCCCTGGGGGGCCGCAAAGGGATGCCAGGGGGGCCGCGGCAGGTTGGCAGGAAAAATATAGCAAAATAAAATGAATAACTTACTAAATTGAGTAACTTAGTAACCAAAATAAGCCATAATAGTCTTTAAAATCCCATTCGAATTATTTCCTTCTATACAATGTTATGTATTATGCTTTCTGCAGTACGTAAATAGGTTTAAGAATGCACACTAATTTCATCAAGTCGTGAAACCAAGTGCACAGAAAAAATAGTGTGGCACGGTTCATGTCAGGGGGGCCTTGGCTGTAATCTACCGGTGAATGGGGGGCCTTGGCATGTTTAAGTTTGGGAACCCCTGATCTAGCCTACGAAAACACATGCTGGAGGACAGCATGGCAGCTGCTATATGTAAGTGAGGGAGCAAGGCTGGACTGGCCATCTGGCATAGCGGGCATTTCCCGGTGGGCCCTGCACTCTCGTGGGCCCTATTTTCTAAATAAGTGCGGGACCCACTGCTGAGCCAGTTCTGCGGCGCTAATTATTAGGGGCCCCTTTAATCCAAATGTGCCTGACACGTCTGGCTTTGGGCTACATACTGTATATGACAAATGATACATTGGTGGTAACGCTCAATAAGTAGCTTTGGGCAAACGTAATTTAAACCATACCTTCCCGACAAGAAATTGCACAGGTAGCCTCCAGACTATCTCACTTGTGAGTCTAATGTTAACCAGGAAAGCTGACTTCCACAAATGGATCCAAAGACCCGAAGAGTTTGACCATATGCAACTGGACTTTTCAAAGATGAAGTAAACTAATGTGAAAGCTACGTCTACTAGCTACTTTTCAAAAAGAAATCCAGTTTTGTACAACTAAACTCTTTGGGTAACATGACCTGGAGGAATGAGAGTCTTCCGCAAACAACTAAACAACAACAGCTAATACCATGTTAGCATTGCAATATCGTGGTAATAGCACAGAAATAACGCTCTAATAACAATATCGCAAATTTTCAGGATGCCGTAGAGGCAGGGTTTCATGATGCTCCTGCCCCCTCGTGGGTGGCGCCCTGGGCAACTGCCTGGTTGGTCCACCCCTAGGACCGCCCCTGAGAGATGTGAAAAGAGGGAGGTTTGGGTGGAGAGTGTAGTGTTGCCACCTGTCCCAGTTTCACCTAATTGTCACAGTTTTACTGGTCTGTCCCAGGAGGAAAATTAAACTCTCCCGGGACACTGAATGAAGGGCACCATGGCCATAACTACCATTGAGGACACAGAGGTCATGTCCTCTGTATTTTTTTTCAGGGATGTAAAAATGATCTATGATGAAAATCGATATGTGATCAACAATGATACATTCTGTCTGTATATGCCACTCCCATTTATCCTCAAGGCAGTGATTAATGAAAACAAACTTCAGAATTTGACTGAAGCATTTGAAGCATTCTAAATGTATAGTATACAGTACAGCACATAGTATTTGACCTCAGTATTTGAAAATGTCTAGTTACGGCCCTGTAGGGCACCATTGCTTACAAGCAAGATTGACAAATGGGTTGTTGAAAATGTCAAGGTTTTGTTTTTGTTTTTTGGTGTGCTTTTTTGTCAAGCAGCGGAGGCAACCCTGTTTAAGTGAGTGAATGATATGTGGACTGGAGCAAAAGGAAATGTACAGCAGAGGTTCTCAACCTTTTTGGAAAGATGCCCCCTAGGCCACGTCATAAACCTCCCAATACCCAATTGACATCATCATAATTAGTATTGAAAAATAAAATAGATTAATATGGCACCCAATTGGCAACTATGCACCGTCCCACCTCTCAGCTGTATCTTTCTCAACGTCTCCTGGGGGCCTGTAGAGACATTTTTTGAGAAACATTACATTACATTACATGATAATATTTCACTTAAGTGACTTAGGCGACTTACAACTATTATTTTTCAGGGTATTGGTTACAGTCCCTGGAGCAATGTGAGGTTAGGTGCCTTGCTCAAGGGCACTTCAGCCATGGATGGAGATGTAGGGAGAGGTCAGGGGGGATTCGAACCGACAACCCCTAGATTGAAAGTCCAACTCTCTAACCACTAGGCCACGGCTGCCCAGAAACACTAGTGTAGAGAGCAGGCCTTAACACTAACACACGCCAGGTAGCCAAATGCGGGTGAAAGTCGGCGTTGGCTAGTAGATACAGAAGGTTCACTAGCCATTCTGGTGGGTCCGTTACTACTATTCTGAATAATGAGGCACCGCATTTTGTAGTTTTTTTCTTCGAACCGTCTTTGCTACAAAAGCAATACAATGCGATTTCGCGAGCCTACAATACCCATGAAGCACCTGTGTCACGTGTCACCTGTGTCTCACGCAAGCCAGGAATCTGATAGCGCTAGTCTTGCGAAGAGGAGTGACAGCGAGCTACCGGGACATCAGCGTGCGTTTGGAAATGTCACTGGAAACCTTCACGTGAAAATAAATTAGCGAAGTTCATCTCAACTGACCTGTTTTGCAATCTGTCATTAGTACAATACTTAGTAGTAGTGGACTTTAAAATGACCAAAGCGAGAGGAAAACACGTCAGTCTCTTGTGAAAGTCTCAAGACTGATTAGCGCAGTGATAAGACAAGGACACATGCGGCATGAATAATGTTTGGTTTAAATTATTTTCTGATTTGCCTGTAGGCCTATGTCTTCATACCTTAATATTCCTCCATGTTTCTTGTGCTGTTTTTCCCGACTGTTCCCGTTCTTAAAAAACGCGCAGTAGCTTAGTAGCCTTCCAGAATGCACAAAAGCATGTCCCATCGCATGTCCCTTCTCATGTGCCCGTCTCGCCTTGCGTCCGTTTGTAGGCTATTTTAAACTCACTATTAAACGGAATGAAAGGAAGTCGTAGCCCCTTCTGTAGTTACCGCATCTGTGTGTGCTTTCTAGTGGAAACTTTTATAAGCAAATATTCCAGAAGAGGACAAGAGGTGTTATTCCACATCCATGACCGAGGACAGGCGAACTTGGCAATGACTTTACGCTATCTACTTTGCGCATCAATTTGGACGGC
>NC_085871.1:9845557-9848057 GCF_034702125.1 Engraulis encrasicolus
TTCCCCCCTCCAGTCCTCTCCTGCCCCCCTATCCTGCCCCTCTCTATTTATGAAAACGTCACTTCAAGTCCCTCCCTGTTTGAATCTCATTAGTTTCTTGTGTGTTTCTCCCTGTCAATAATCCCGAATCCAGACTCTCTCTATTTCCATCCCTCTCTATCTGTCAATCAGCGCCGCCTTTGAACTGAAAACCACTCCGACCAACTTCAACTCCTCAATCCGGGCGGCTCGGCTCCATCTCCGGCTTCTTTTTCTGCCAAGATTCCCCTCTTTTGAGTTTGTACTAACCGCCACTGCTTGGAAAACGCCAATACAGACCCTAAACTTAAACTCGGATCCGGGATCAGTAAGATCAAGGGTTTAAAACTTTGTGTTTTTGCCCCCAAAATTGCTCGGGAAAATGCCGCAGCTCAACGGCGGTGGAGGGGACGATTTGGGTGCGAACGATGAAATGATTTCCTTCAAAGACGAAGGGGAACAGGAGGAAAAAATTTCGGAGTCCTCTGCAGAAAGGGATTTAGCAGATGTCAAATCTTCTCTTGTAAACGAATCAGAAACGAATCAAAACAGCTCGTCGGATTCAGAGGTAAGTGACAAATAATGGCGATCACTTGGCTGTTAGTATACTCCATTTATCTGTAATGCGTAAAATTATCTTTTGAAAGCACGTTGTTAAAAGTAGCGATTCCTCCTCGTGTTTCTTAAATGCAATCCCTGTGTTTCGTTGCATTTGAAGGCGGAAAGACGGCCTCCGCCTAGATCTGAAACTTTCAGAGACAAAACAAGAGAAAGTTTAGAGGAGGGTGAGTTTGTGCTTTTTTCTTAATGCTCTTGTCCCACACACTTTAACTCAATGCAGTGTTAACATGCCGAAGGGCTTTACTGTTGAGATCTCTGAAGGAGGGAAACTTTTCAAGGCACTTATAAAAGTTTTCTTCTTTTCCCCCGCCATGTTAGCTGCGAAGCGGCAAGATGGAGGGCTGTTCAAGAGCCCACCGTACCCGGGCTATCCGTTTATAATGATCCCTGATCTTACGAGCCCCTACCTCCCGAACGGATCACTTTCTCCAACTGCACGCACAGTAAGTGTGTTTATTTGTCCCTTTCCGCTCATTAACGCGCCACGTAGCGCGCAGCAGGACATTGTTTGCCAGTTCAAGTAGGTACGGTTAGCGGGGAAATATCAGGCTAAAGTTTCGCAACTTTGGCGTACAGTAGACTGGCATGTCACGTCGTAGCACAGCCGACTCCCGTGTGTCTAAGTAGGCTACAGCCCGGTACAGTTGGCTTGGTAGCGCCGCCGGCCTCCCCCACACACATACCGGAGCCGGGAAGCTTACGAGGCAACGCTTCCTGCCTGGATTCTATTTAGAATAAAATGTTTTATTGTTGTTCAGTTTTGAAAAGTGTCATTCATAATTTATTACTTTAATGTGATTTGGAAAACATGAATGCATTTATTAATAGGCTATGTGAAAAGAATTTTATTCTACAAGGTATTTACGCAATAACAATTTTGTTATTGTCTTGTTAATTAGAAATAGTTTCCGCAAATCGCTGGTGTCCATTTAAGTGGATCATTTTGTCAGTTTAACTGATGAGTTTTTTGTGCTGAGGAAATTGACATTTCCTCTGTTGTTTGGTGACACGCGCGTCACACTACAAACGTAGCTGTTGTATTATAATTTTATGGATGTTAGAATCTAAAGCTTTATGCAAATGAGATAATTCATCATATTTGCATATTTCACAATCTACGTCCAACGTTTTTAAACCCACAAGGTGTAACAAAATTAAATGTAGGTCACCCACAACCATACACCTAGCCTATATTATAACCGCATTTTAGTCCTCAGTTATATGACCGGGCGGACTGAAACAGTCCTGTGATTAATGTGGTTTTCTGCTTGGTTTTCCCGGGCAGAGTGTGGGGGTCTCTGGTTACGAGAGGCGTCCCTTGAATTCACTTTTCTTCCAGAAACACCTAAATATGTAGCACTTGTTACTAGCAATTAGTAAGAGTATAATTATGCATGCGCTCTAACGCACGCGCTACCTGTGCCGGTCCCACTGGGCAGAAGGCATCGCGGGAAGAGCGCGAGCTGCCAGAAGAGTTAATTGTAATTACCGGTTATTGCCCAAGACTACCATCTCAAATTACACGTTTCAGCCAGACACCAGCGATTATGCCCCTGCAGTTCTTTAAATTTATTTATAATGATAGATGTATTTTTAACATGGCTTAAACTAGACACATGAACACAGTCTTTTGCCTTTGCGTCAAAAAAGCTGAATAAAACCAGCAAACAGCAAAACACAAAAATAGCAAGAACAACAGTTATCATAGCAATAATACCAGTATTTACACAAATGTCTGCTGTATGTTTTTTTTATTTTAAAAAATCCATATTGCCATTTTTAATTGAATTGTCTAAATGCCATATTGTTATTTTGGGCTGAAACCATAAACATGTGCACGAATGAGAATTATTTACTGCTG
>NC_085871.1:9890557-9893057 GCF_034702125.1 Engraulis encrasicolus
CATACACACAGTGTGTCCTCTGTTACAGCTTTTCATTGTTTCATCCCGCTCTGGTCCATTTTTGTGCCGGTCTGATCTTTCTCGCCCGCCTGCCTTTGCCTTTGTCTGATAACCTGTCTGTCTTTCATATCTGTCTACCTGTCTGTCTTTTACATCTCTCTACCTGCCTGCCTGTCTCTCTGTCTGTCCGTCTACCACCTCCCTACCTGTCTACCTGTCTTTGTTTGTGTATTTTCAGCAGCCAGGGCTGTGCTCGAAGTTGATTGGCTGGTCTGGCTGATTAGTCCGGGTTCTGAGCGCGCTAGAGTGTCTGATTGGTGGCGAAGGAGCGCCCGTCTTTGATATGCAAATGAGCGCTGGGGTTATTTTGGTTTGTCTCTCTGCCGGCTGTCTCGGGGGAGTTTACGTGTGTGTGTGTGTGTGTGTGTGTGTGTGTGTGTGTGTGTGTGTGTGTGTGTGTGTGTGTGTGTGTGTGTGTGTGTGTGTGTGTGTGTGTGTGTGTGTGTGTGTGTGTGTGTGTGTCTACCTGCGTTCCTGTCCTGAAACCAGTCTGAGTTTCAACTCTGTCTTAAAGGGGTTCTGACATGGGGGAAACTAACTTCATGAATATGTAGTTTGCACTGCCACAAGGTGTGTGTGTGTGTGTGTGTGTGTGTGTGTGTGTGTGTGTGTGTGTGTGTGTGTGTGTGTGTGTGTGTGTGTGTGTGTGTGTGTGTGTGTGTGTGTGTGTGTGTGTGTGTGTGTGTGTGTGTGTGTGTGTGTACGTATTCACATGTGAGTGTGTGCATGTGAATATGGATGTGTGTGTGTGTGTGTGTGTGTGTAGTATATATGTTTTTGTAGTGTGCTCAATGTGTGGGTGGATGGGTGCACGTGCACATTTTGTGAGTGCCTGTACTGTATGTGTGTGTGTGTGTGTGGGTGCTTTTGCTTGTGTGTGTATTTGCCTGTGTTTGTGTGTGCGTTTGTGTTAGCATATGTGTGTGTGAGCGTGTGTGTTAGCTCGTGTTTATGTGCGTGTGTGTTGGAGGCTGTAGCTTGGGGTGATGGAAGTGTGTGTGTGTGTGTGTGTGTGTGTGTGTGTGTGTGTGTGTGTGTGTGTGTGTGTGTGTGTGTGTGTGTGTGTGTGTGTGTGTGTGTGTGTGTGTGTGTGTGTGTGTGTCTTTGTCTGTGTGTGTGTGTGTGTGTGTGTGTGTGTGTGTGTGTAAGTTTGGAGTGGGCAACAGTGAGTTAATGAGGCTCTACTGGAGGCCATGGACATTCCACACACACACACACACACACACACACACACACACACACACACACACACACACACACACACACACACACACACACACACACACACACACTGAGGAGCGCATATGTTAGCAAACCGACACACAGGCATTCTCTCCCTGTCTTTCATGCATATACAAGGAGAGTATCATGAAAAGCATCTGAAGTGCATACACATACAGTATCATTCCTTATTCCACACAGTCTCAGTAGGCATAGGCTGCACACAATACTGACTGAATCTTGACATTACATACAGCAGGTAAAGAAGCATAAATATGTGTGGGTTTTTTTTTACTGTTGAGGTATTTGCTTCCTGCTTAGAATGAAGACTAACAAGGATACACACAAAAAAGACACCACTCCTTGCATATAGTGTTTTTTTATTGTACATTATTAATAAACTCTTTATCTAGTGTGCAGAATAGTTATTGAAAATATTGAGTTGAGTATTTGGGGCAGCACCCTCAGAATCGAAGTCATTAAGAATGAAGCCTGCTACAATCTGGAAAATACTACAGGTTAAGACAAAGAAATGTGTCTTTTTACTAGGGGTGTAAAGAATTATCGATATGTATCGATGCATCAATCCTATGGCCGATGATCAAATCGAATCATATCGTTGGACATTCTGAAGTATCGAAAATAATAAAATCACTGGGCCCTGCCCAATGCCCTAGCAGTTAGCTAGCGAATTGAAATAAGAAAATGAATTGTATCGTTCGTCATGGAAGCTGTGATTTACACCCCTCCTTTTTACTGTTGAGATGTTTGATGCATAACACTGGTTAAACCTGCTTGGAATTCAAACAGACTAACAATGATACACATTACATTGCATGCATGGCCCAGCTTCAAAAAGGCTTGTTTTTACATCCAGGTAGCTCCAGTGACCGACTCTTTTGCATTCGTAGTCTGGCGAAATACTTCTTTTTCAGTCTCTTATATGCAACTCCATAGTGAATCACAAATTCAGTCAATCCATCAGTCATTTGGAAACCGTTTAGACCTAGCTTTTGTTGAATGTTTGCATCCGTTTCAAGTCTGTTGACCATGTTCTACTTTAAGAACACCTGGCATGTTTGGAATTTTCTGCAGTTTGAGCACTAAGTATGTTTTTAAAAAAAATATTCTGACAGAAAATGCTCTTAGATATCTTTCAAATGCAAAGAAATCCCCGTTGTGGGACTTTGTGAAGGCCCAGGTGCACATAACAAGTAGC
>NC_085871.1:9948057-9950557 GCF_034702125.1 Engraulis encrasicolus
GGGAGGGAGGCACCTTAAGATGATGTTGTGTCTTTTTCTTTAAATTGTTGGGGGGGGGGGGGGTGCGTGGCGTGTGCGGCTGGTACTGGTGCCGGTGGTGGTGGTGTGGGGAGGGGTTGGGGGAGAAAGCGGTGTGAGATTTGGTCGCTGTCAGTCAGAAATAATTGTGTGCTTAATCTTCTCCCTGATGGATGAGCTGGAGTTCAGTGCTGGGCCAGCTCCAATGACAAATACAATATTAATATTCATTAAGGGCTTTGACAATGCTAATTCTGATGCAGTAGTAAAGGGCCTTCCAAAGTTAGCGGCCAAAGCATCTGAGCACGGCTAGGTGGGAAGATAATTTGTGCTGCTTTGCTGCGCTGCAGGCTTTTAAAGTCTTAAGCGAGGGGAGAGGAGAGAAGAAAAAAAAACGCCTAGGTACCACAAACAAAATAAAAGAGAAAGAAAAAGTTCAGAGGCATTGGAAGGCATCGCCGCGGAAGTAACACCATCAAGAGACCGCAACAAAAACCTGACACCTCCGATGTTCCGTCTCTGAGCAAATATTTTTTTTTCCCTTTTCCCTTTACTTTTTTTTTTAAAACAAAAAAAAAGTTTTGAAGAGGAAAAAGGAAAAAAAAAAGCTAACATGGTAAGTCAGCAATTCTCTATTTCTGTTTAATCTTTTTGATCTTTTCAATTATGGCCATTTGAAGATCAATGGTGATTTTTTTTCTTGGCTGGTTGAAAGGCTCCCAGCAGCGGCTGGAGAGGGATGCTGGGATCAGGGCTTAAAGAGCAGCCTCTCCCGCCCGCCCGCCCGCCACTCTGGACCTCTGGTTCTCCAAACCGACCAGCACCAGCCACTCTGGACTCCTCTATTTTGCCTGCTTTTTCCATTCCTGTTGTTTGTTTCTGCTGCTGCTGCTGTTGCTACTGTTGCTGTTGTTGTTGTTGTTGACATGGACTTTGATTGCTGCTGGCACGGATGGCCCGGCCGTGGTTGGATGTGAGTGAAGCGGGGAGTGTGTGTGTGTGTGTTGGCGGGAGTTGGCGGAGGCGCTCTGGCTGTGTGTTTTTGAGATTTCTCTCCGCGTCTTGTGGAAGTTGTTAGGGAGCCTCGCCACTCCACACTCCACGGCTGCTTCTGGAGGGGGGACGCGGAGTAGGTACATTTTTTAAACACTTATTTTTTATTTGTCACGCCTGTGTCTATGCCTGTGTGTGTTTGTTTGTTTATGTTTGTGTGTGTTGATCTGGAAGTAGAGATAATTTAAGTGTGTTTTGGCGCTTGGCTGCGTGAGGCTGAGGGTGTCGCCGCGGTTCTTCCGCAGACATACACACACACACAGACACGCGCGACTGCGGCGCACGGGACGGATGGGATTACTGCCGGCTGATGTGTGTGTGTGTGAGCAAGCGGTGCGAGAGTGTGTGTGTGTGTGTGTGTGTGCATGCCTGGGGCCAGGCTGCCGGAGAAGAGCAGGGCAGGGCAGAGCGGCGAGCGGCGAGGGAGAGGGAGAGGACGGCGTGGCGCGGCGGCACGTTGGAGGCTTTTCTTGGGGGGGATTAGTGATGGGGAGTCCGCTGGCCCCCTGCTGCTTTTTGGGACACCCCCGACCCACACCGCGCCCCGAACACCTCGACACCCCCTTTCCCTCCTCTCTCTCACCATCACTCTCCCAACACAAAAAAGCCCTCTCCCTGCTTCTGCCTCTCCTTCTTTCAACTTATCAAAGTCAGAGAGAGAGACGTGCAGCAAAAAGGACCTTATTAAAGAGACATGGCAATGAGCGAGAGGAGCAAGGAGAGAGGAGCAAGGAGAGCGGACAGAGAGGCGGACAGGAAGGGCGTTTTGTGCCGGTGCCGGTAGTTAGTTAGTGTAGTGAGTGTGTAAGTGGTGTATGGTGGTGGTGGTGGTGGTGGGCTTCCTCTCTCTGCCCCGACCCGGCCAAGAGCCTGAGCCTCAACACAGCACTGACCCTGGGCTAAGCTGGGCCGCTACCTCTCCCTCTCCATCCCTCTCTCTCTCCATCACTTTTCCTCTCTTCCTTTCTCTCTATCTATCTATCTCTCTCTCTCTGTTTCTCCTGTGCTCCTCTGGTTCGCCTCTGCGGCCCCTGGGTTTCTCCGGTGGCTTGGAGAAGGAGAGAGGAGAGAGGAGAGGAGAGGTGCTGCCCTCCAGTGGAACTGTGGTTGGCATGGTGATGAGCGATGCGCTGTGCTGTGCTGTGCTGCTGTGCTGTAGCGTAGCGTCTCCTCAGCTCCAGCATGCTTGTTGTTACCACGGCAGCGGCAGCAGCATCAGGAGCGCTGAGCATCTCCTACGCCACGCACAGGGAACTTAAATGGTAAGCCGCTCTCTCCTCTCTCTTTTTCTCCTCCACTCTTTTTCTTTCTTTTTCTCTCCTCTTTCCCTTCTTTTTTTTCCCTCTCCCTGGCGCGGGCAGACAAGCGCTACGGGCGCCCTGCTACTTTATTTATTTTTTTGCTGCCGGTTCTGATTATTTTCTGGGCC
>NC_085871.1:9970557-9975557 GCF_034702125.1 Engraulis encrasicolus
TGTGTGTGTGTGTGTGTGTGTGTGTGTGTGTGTGTGTGTGTGTGTGTGTGTGTGTGTGTGTGTGTGTGTGTGTGTGTGTGTGTATCTAGGTATGAACTGTATACGTATATGTGTTTTTGTGTGTGTCTGTGTGTGTGCTATGTGTGTTTCTGTGTTTGGTCGTGCTAGAGTGAATGTGCCTTGTGTGTGTGACTTAATCATTAGATACTCCCATTCCTTGTCCACACACACACACGCGCACGCACACGCTCACGCACACGCACACACACACACACACACGCACACGCACACACACACACCCCTACACACATTCTGCACCCCCCACCCCCCTCCCATATGGAGGGACCTTGGGCCAGGCTGGTGTCTGAGAGTAAACAAAGAGAGACAGGGGTCCCCCGAGCCGGAGCGGGGCCCTGCCGAACTCTAAAATATTAATTATGTTTTTACAGGCAGGCGGCAGGGCCCCAGCAGAGCGTTTACCCACCCCACCACTGAGAAGGAGAGAGAGAGAGAGAGAGAAGGGCTCACTGACTCTTAGTCTCTCTCCCTAAAACACACACACACTTGATAACACACATACACGCACACACACACGCACACTTAGATATGCACACACTTAGACACGCGCAAGCACACACACACTATTAGACAAAAACACTCGAACGCTCACAGTCGCTCTCCTCTCCCTAAAACAGACATACAGTTTCCACTTGCTAACATACACTCGCTAACATACACACGCATAGACACACGCATGCACACACACATGCTCCCAAACACACAGACACAGAAAAACACACTTACAAAGGCACAGAAGCGCACACGCTGTCGCTCTTAGACAAAACACACACACACAGACACACAGACCCAGACAGACACACGCACACTAAGTCACTAACACAAAGACTCAGAATCACATTATTATCATCGCAGAACTGCAACTCTAACTAGGCTTAGATTCACAGAGGAGCACACACACAGACAGACATGAACACACACACACACACACACACACACACACACACACACACACACACACACATACACACACACACACACACACACACACACACACACACACACACACACACACACACACACACACACACACACACACACACACACACACACACACACACACACACACAGAAGCACATACATTTGATGATTTATGATGGTGTTCAATAATGAGAATGAGGGATCTGGCAAGTGGCTGTATTAGTGCTGCAAGACATACATACATTCACACCGCACACACACGCACGCACACCACACACACACACATGCACACACACACACACACACACACACAGACAGAGAGCAGGCAGACAGCTATCCTTAACGGCACACAAATACACACACACGCACGCACGCACACACACACACACACACACACCAGAAGGCCTCCTGTAACTTGGTTAGAGGAAATAGGGGGGATGAGTGCAGCAGACAGAGAGCTCTCAGAGGAGGAGAGGAGATCCTCATTGGAAGCATACCCTCTATACTAGACCAGTGTTTCCCAACCAGGGGTACGTGTACCACTAGGGGTAGGCGAGCACACTGCAGGGGGTACTTGGAAAAATGTTATTATTATAAGAAATGTATGGAGCAGTCACATCAGGACAGAAAAAGCGATACAGTATGTGAATTAGGGGTACTCATGGCACAACTAAGATGCTTAGGGGGTACGCAAGACAAAAAAGGTTGGGAAACAATGTACTAGACCCCCAAGCCCTCAGAGCTGGCCCAGAGCTGGGCCAACCTCATGTTCCTATGTCAGATTAGTGAGGCCATTCTACAGTATGGCTGAGGTTCGTAGCCAACAGTGGATCACTGTAATAGTCAATGAAAAATCGTAACTACCATAGTACTACATCATTATGACTGTACACATGGCCTTTAGTAATACATTACGAGTTGGTCATTGCCACTCTGGTAACAGCTGATTTATAACAGGGGCCGTGTCTTACTGGGTTACGTTTAGATGCTAAGGGTTTGATTCTCAGAGTTCGTAGAAGACTGCAAGGTTCTTATTAGAGTATAATTGGACACACTCCCTGTCACCCAGATATGCAACCCCAAGATCGCCGGAGAGCCCCCAAGAGCTGACTGGTCTTGGACCCAGAGGCGCATCTTGTCACCAGGCTAGGCAGGCAGCCGCTTGGGCCTCCCAAGCCTACAGATGGTGAATAACAACTAAGACTTTAAACTGCGGTATTGGTGATTTGTTGCAAATGTACAATCCTTTGAATTTTCACTTGGGGCCCCCACTTACCCTAGAATCGCCTCTGCTTGGACCGTGTCCGTGCAGTGAAATAGGTTCTAATGTATGGTATAGAGTTTGATCCTGTGGTTCTGATCCTTAAGTAGCACATACTCCCAGTGCCACAGAGAGCACAACCCCAACAGCAAATTGATTTGTCATCTAATGACTCTGAGAGTAATAAGGCAGGTTCTAATACAGTGGTTCTCGACCTTTTTATGAACAAACGCCCCCTTGTCCTCAGCGTAAGCCTCCCAACTCCCCCTTGATCTCATCACAAGCCTGCCAATGGCTGAGTATGAACTCTTCCCTAAAAATAAAATAGATTATTGCCCTTAGAGCCAGCATTGAGAAACACTATTCTAATGTCATAATGTTTGGTGTTGGATTCTCTGAGTTTGTAGTAGTGTGCACACTCTCTAGGCCATCTAGGGTAGAACCCCAGTCGTATGCACTACATTACATTACGCCTAGAGCAGTAATATACATTACGTTACACCTAGGCAAGTAGTACACATTACATTACATCACATTACATTACATTACACCTAGCCCCGTAGTATACATTACATTACATTACACCTAGCCCAATAGTATACAATACATTGCACCTAGCCCAATAGTATACATTACAATACATTGCAACTAGCCCAATAGACTAGTATTCTTACAGCAGTACTCACAGCAGTAGTATACCAGAAGTTGACATTCATGTGTAGGTTGTAAGACGGGCTCTAGCGCCTGTCTGTTTAGTGAGTGTCGACCTTAGACTCTTAAGATTCCTGCTAGAGCCCAGGGGATGGTATTATTGATATCATTAGCTGCAGGTCATGCCCTTGCTCCCGTGGGGGTAGTTTGTGGTTTCATGGGGGTTGCTGAAGTGGATCATGAGCCTCCGCTTCTCTGAATGGTGAAGGCGTCGCTACATTGTTGGGATCGCTGTAGCCAAATGTTGGAATATTTTGGTCTTTGGGCTCAGAAGGTCATATGCTCGAATCCTTTAGTGATGAGCCTCCGCTTCTCTGAATGGTGAAGGCATGGCTACATTGTTGGGATAGCTGTGGCAAATTGTTGGAATATTTTGGTCTTTGGCTCAGAAGGTCATATGCTCGAATCCTTTGGTTTTCCTTTGTAGGAAAAATATGGATGGAGAGGTGAATAGTAGTCACTCCCCTCCTGTACCCTTTGAGCGTAGCATCTAACTCTTCATTGCCCCAAATGGCCTGTGACTGTGATTTTTTTATTTGTTTGTGTGTTGGCAGGGGTAAATACAGTTTTTAGAATGATGTCAGGGTGTGTATGTGTGTGTGTGTGTGTTTGTGTGTGTGTGTGTGTGTGTGTGTGTGTGTGTGTGTGTGTGTGTGTGTGTGTGTGTGTGTGTGTGTGTGTGTGTGTGTGTGTGTGTGTGTGTGTGTGTGTGTGTGTGTGTGTGTGTGTGTGTGTGTGTGTTTGTGTGCGTTCGTGCGTGCGGGTGCGTGCATGCATGTGCGTGCATGTGTGTGCGTGCATGTGTGCATGTGCGTATGTGTGTATGTGTCAGGGGATGTACACTGTTCAGACAACATGTGTCATCAGAGTTGTAAGCACATCTGGTACATCATCTGTTGCCTTGGATACCAGTCCAGTTTACATGAGCCTACCTCTTGTTGTGGTTAAAGTTTACACAGGGCTTCATAGGAGGTTAGCAACGGTGGGTGACTCACCCCTTGAAGCCAGTGGCCGTTGACTTGATAAGACATAGATTAGCCTATGGTGGTTGTTGATGTGAACACGCACACACAAACACGTGTGTGTGTTTTTCTCTGTGTGTGTGTGTGTGTGTGTGTGTGTGTGTGTGTGTGTGTGTGTGTGTGTGTGTGTGTGTGTGTGTGTGTGTGTGTGTGTGTGTGTGTGTGTGTGTGTGTGTCTGTGTGTGTGTGTGTGTGTGTGTGGTAAGCGTAAGGTAACCTGTCCTAACGAGCTCTTAACAGCACTATCATCTGATTTCCCTACAGGGTAATTCAATTAGGAGAGGGGGATGAGTGGAGAGGAGAGGGGGACGAGGAGAGGAGAGGGGGATGAGTGGAGAGGAGAGGAGAGGGAAATGAAGAGAGGAGATGAGTGGAGAGGAGAGGAGAGGGGGATGAGAGGGGGATGAGGAGAGGAGAGGGGGATGAGCAGAGGAGAGGGAAGGGGGGCGAGGACAGGAGAGGAGAGAGGAGAGGGGCATGAGGAGAGAGGATACAACAGAGGGATGAGGAGAGGAGAAGAGAAGAGAGGAGAGGGGGATGAGGAGAGGAGAAGAGTGGAGAGAGGGATGAGGAGAGAGATGAGGAGAGGAGAGGAGAGGGGGATGGGGTGGGGGTGATGTTGCCGAGTAGCCTAATGTGCTCTGATGATAGCTAATTGAATTAGAGCCGACGAGTAGGGCTGGTGTGTGTGTGTGTGCGTGTGTGTGTGCGTGTGCGTGTGGGAGTGCACATGTGTGTGTGTTTGCTCAAGATGGGCTTTTGAGGAGAGGAGTTGCTTTAGCACATGTGTGTTAAAATCACTGGAGATTAAGGTACACACACACACACACACACACACACACACACACACACACACACACACACACACACACACACACACACACACACACACACACACACACACACACACACACACACAGCAGCAGCAGCAGCATCATAACGAGCTCTTGAGGAAAAACAGTTTAATTGTGTTTATGGACCTGCAGAGCCAAACCGCACAAACGAGG
>NC_085871.1:9983057-9988057 GCF_034702125.1 Engraulis encrasicolus
TGGCTGTGTGTTGTGTCGTGTTGTGTTCCATCAATGTTGCCAGATGGAAAATGCTGAACTTTTGTACCAAAACCTCAAAATTATCATTTTTTTTGGGGGGGAACCATACGCAAACCAAATGGAAACAAAATGAACTGAATGAAATCTCTGAAATTATTACATTTGATGATGTTTTTCAATTGTACGGATTATGGTACAAATACAATAATTATCTTACATCTGGCAACACTGTCTTGTGTTCCATCCTCCATTTCACCCGTGTCCATTCTGACGATTTACACAGTCTTCTGTCCTCCAGGTTCCCCCCCCACATGGTGCCCCCCCATCACAGTTTGCACACGGCCACGGGCATCCCCCACCCCGCCATCGTCACCCCCAGCGTCAAGCAGGAGTCTTCCCACAGCGACATCGGCTCCCTCAACAGCTCGTGAGTCGACCCCCCCCCAAAAAAAAACCCCCTACTAGCACCCCACCCCACCCCCATCCCCGACTCTGTCACCCCCCCACCCCCACTCTTGCTAACCTGCTAATCTATTTCCGCCTCCCTTTATTCTAGCTAGTAGCTTCCCGCTAACCTCCTACACTCCTGCTGGCTAACTCCTATCTATCACTGCAAGTCTTAGCTAGCATAGAGACACCCTCACCTCCACCCTTTTCTCAGCTTTCAATACTTTTTTCCCACTGTTAACCCGCTAAGATTAACCCTGTCGCTAACCCCCTAGCCATAGTCACTAAAGCTGGGCATGTTAACATGCTAACCTGAACTTAACCCAGATATCTGCCTGCTAACAGTGCTAACGCTATTTTGCCACCTATGAACCCAAAGGCTGAGCAACTACAGTATGCAAGCTACTGCTAACATGTTAACTCCCTTAACCCAGGCCCTGGTCCAGGTGGGACTGGGTGGATGGCACCCCCTGTATCCCAGCATGCCCCTCTCTGCTGCAAAGTGGTTCACAGCTACGCGGCTGGCTACTTCTTACACTCGCCCATGGTCCCTCACCCACATGCAGTGTGTTGTGTTAACGCCGCGATGGTCCTGTCTCTGAATCCGCCTCACGGTGTGTGTGTGTGTGTGTGTGTGTGTGCGTGTTTGTGTGTTTGTGTGTGTGTGAGTGCGTGTGTCATGCGTTCATGTGTGCATGCGTGTGTGTGTGTGTGTGTGTGTGTGTGTGTGTGTGTGTGTGTGTGTGTGTGTGTGTGTGTGTGTGTGTGTGTTTGTGTTTTCTTCGGCCTCTTTGGCCTTTTCTCAACCCACCTGAAGGAAACACCAAGACGCCAAAAAAGCGGAAGATGAGAAAAAGAAGCCGCACATCAAGAAACCCCTGAACGCCTTCATGCTCTACATGAAGGAGATGCGCGCCAAGGTGGTGGCCGAGTGCACGCTGAAGGAGAGCGCTGCCATCAACCAGATTCTCGGACGCCGGGTGAGCCATAGGCCACAACGTGCTAGTCTTAGCCAGAGTTGTATAAAGTAGAAGTAGAAGTAATCTTACAGATGTAATTGCAACATTAGTACTAGGATATTTCTTCTGTAAGTTAGGTCAGTTGCTTCAGAAATACAAGTCAAATGCCATCAAACAGATCCTCGGAAGCAGGGTGAGTTGTACTCCACAGCACAGTAGTCTTAGCTTAGCTATGTCTGTTTACCAGTCTTAGCTTAGTAGGTCTTAGCTTAGCCAAATTTCAAATGCCATCAACAAGCTTCTCGGACACAGGGTGAGCCGTAGTCAAACAGCACACTAATCTTTATCACACTAATCTTAGTTGCCTCAGAAATACAAGTCAAATGCCATCAACCAGATCCTCATCCGCAGAGTGCTAGTTTTAGCTTAGCAACATCTGTTTGTCAAAATAAGGGTGAGCTCAGCTTTGCTTAGCAAATTCTGGATGTTGGCCTCAGCTAATCCATCAGTCTTACTAACAGAAAAAGGCTTAGCTTAGCACTGGTCTTAACTTAGCTCATGGTAATGCTGTGTACAGACCAAGAGCGAACAAAGCGATGGAAGTCATTATTTCTCTATGGAGGGTAATGGTGGGGTGGCGTCCGCGCCAATGTCTTATCCTGTGCGTATCGCTCGGTGCGTAATTCCAAGAGCAGTATAATGAAAAGGAAGAAAGGAGTCGCACACTGGAGCTGAATGCAAAATCAAAAACTGTATTAAACAAAGCTGAAAAAAGTAAATAAAACCGACAGACAGGGGACAAACGTTTCGGGTCTAGCCCATCATCAGTGTTCCCAGTTTTCAGTTTTCTCTATGGAGGGCACACGACCTGCGCTACCGAACCGAATTCGCCAGGAGCGAAGCTTCTTGAGCGACCAGAGCGAATTTTGACGATTAAACTAAATCTAATCGTAGGCGAATTCGCTCTGACGCTGTTCGGCGAAAACCAATCGGAACGTTCATATCTCCGAATGTCCCAGGCTATCAAGCCAGAGCCGTTATGTGATTAGCTGAATCAAACATGTCAATGCTGCGTCTGGAGCGAATACAGTAAATTCAAGCCGAAACTTCTTCTGCTACCCACGCTACCATGCAGCGTAGTTCGCTCTTGGTCTGGACATGGCATAAGGGTGGTTGTCTTAGGGTTGTAAGGTCCAGACCATCTTCTTAGCTTAGCGAAGTCTATTAGCTAGCCTTAACTCAACTAGCAAATGCTATTCCAGGCACAAGTTTTGACACAGTCCAGTTGCGAAAATGTCAGACCATCAAAAATAAATCCTTGGTGAGTTCTAGCAATGACTCTTTATATCTTTGTCTGTTTCTGACTCCCTCTCCTTCTCTCTATTTCTCTATTTATCTCTCTCTTTCTCGCTCTCTCTCTCTCTCTCTCTCTCTCTCTCTCACTCTCTCTCTCTCTCTCTCTCTCTCTCTGCAGTGGCATGCGTTGTCTAGGGAGGAGCAGGCCAAGTACTATGAGCTGGCGAGGAAAGAGCGACAGCTCCACATGCAGCTCTACCCCGGCTGGTCAGCACGGGACAACTATGTAAGTTTTTAAGTTTTCAATAAGTAACCAAATGCCATTTTTCTTTCCCTCCCACCCAGTAGGTGATGACCTCACCTGTCCGCGAACACAAACACCCACACGCACATACACACACACACACACACACACACACACACACGCATACACACACACACACACACACACATACACGCACACTAGGGTGCATCAGTTGCCCCCTATGAAAAGATATGGCCTTGGCCCTATAGTAAAAATGTTCTACACCCAGTAAAAACACACTGTGTTAAATTTTTTGAAATTTGGATGAAGTCTACCGGGGCCACCAGCCCCATGAAAATAGAAAATAATGGTGATAGTCAGAATCTTGGAATAGAAATGGACATTTTGCTGCATAAAGCTACCCAATAAAAACATATTGTCTTGGATGTGTGATAAAAATGTTCTATGCACAGTAAAATCACTCTGTGTAAAATATGTTGAAATTTAGATGAATCCTACCGGGTCCACCAGGCCCATGAAAATACAAAATAATGGTGATGGTGATGGGCAACCTGGATTCCAAAGCTGAAGTCCAGTGCCACATATTCCAAATGACATACCTAGTTTTACCTTTCCAGTTAGGGCATTTGGACAGGTAAAACCAGGTAATTTGAAATCTGTGGCACTGGATTGTAGCTTTTGAATCTAGGTCTGCCATTGTCTTAAAACAGAGGTGGACAAACCGCGTGACACATTTGCCCCAGCCAATATAATGAACCAGCTGAGCCTAATTACCACTTAAGCCAGGTTGATGAGGTAATTAGTGAAATCACCTGTATTGGGAGCGCAAACAGACGGAATATCTAAGCAGGTTGTGTATTCAGTCGATCCACTTACACAGACTTCAGTCTCAGGACAGACTGATGGTCAAACTGATATATTTAGGCAAATTTGCTCTTTTGCAACATAATATCAATTCCTTGCTGCCTTGGACCACTGCTAGTATCAAGCAAGAGATTGCAAAGCTGCATGACTGTTATATTTGTGTGTTTCACCTGTGGGCCTACAATTCATGGAGGAACATCTGTACTAAAGCTGTGAATGTGCCTTGGAATGCCTAGGCTACAAGGCAGTCAATACAACTGTATTGAAGAGTGCCATTACTTCTTTATCCCATCGCCTGTGGTAGTATTTCACTTTACTCCATCAAATGAGTACCATAACTTACCTGAGAGGCCCTTGGCAATGGACTCTGGACCTGGTGATACCCATGACATACCTAGAAGCCACTTAAGTACAGGCTTTGGGGAGCCACTCTTTCCAACATCACATACAGTTGCATTGTATGTACTCCATTGAACTACTGCAGGGATTTCTTGAAAAAACATAAGTCATTCCAAGGAGCATTCACAGCTTTAGTACAGATGTTCCACCAGGTATTAACAGCTACCTGTACAATCCTGTAGGCCCACAGGTGAAGCACACAAAAGTCATACAACTTCGCAATCTCTTGCTTGATACTGGCAGTGGGTCAGCTGGTTCATTATATTGGCTATATTTGGAATATGTGGCACTGGACTTTGGAATCCAGGTTGTCTATCACCATTGTTTTGTATTTTCATGGGCCTGGTGGACCCAGTAGAATTAATCTAAATTTCAACACATTTTCCACAGAGTGATTTTACTGTGCATAGAACATGTTTTTATCACACAGCTGAGGCAATATGTTTTTATTGGGTAGCTTTATGCAGCAAAATCTCCATTTCTATTCAGGGCTGGACTGAGCGATAAATAGGGCCCGGGCACTTTTGGATTTAAAGGGGCCCCCTCATTATTATTAGTGCTGGAGAACTGACTCAACGGTGGGCCCTGCACCCTCATGGGCCCCTATTTTCAGTAATGTAAAAAATAAAAAAAATGGGGGCCCACGAGGGTGCGGAGCTCACCGGGAAATGCCCGCTATGCCAGATGGCCAGTCCAGTCCAGATTTTGACTATCACCATTATTTTCTATTTTCATGGGGCGGGTGGCCCCGGTAGACTTCATCCAAATTT
>NC_085871.1:9990557-9993057 GCF_034702125.1 Engraulis encrasicolus
CACACACACACACACACACACACACACACACACACACACACACACACACACACACACACACACACACACATTCACACACGCACACGTACACGTACAAGTACATGTACATGTACACATACCTCTTGCAGACACCTCTGTTCTACAATGCACCATGGACACCTTAGCATGCTTGTTACCCTTCCTACCACACAACCCCAATACCAACCCCATACAATACCACTCCACCCCACCACCACCCTCCCCTTGCGTGCCTTAGTGTCCCCACTGGGCTCCTAATAACACTGAATATGCATGACCCCCCCCCCCAACCAACACCCCAACCCTCCATCCCCTTACACCCCCCCCCCCCCCCCCCCCACTCCAGCTCCTCACCCTCACCCCATCATCACCCCTCCAGCGTTTAGCCCTAGTATGTGATGTGTGTTTGCTGAATGTTTTTTTAATGCCCGTTACCCCCAGAGGCTGATACCCCCCCCCTCTATACCTCAGTCATGTGTGCTTGCTGACTGCCCTGCCTGTGTGTGTTTGTGTGTGTGTGCCTGCCTGCCTGCCTGCCTGCCTGCGTGTGTATGCGTATGTGTGTGTGTGTGGGTTTTTTTGTGTACTGTACGTGTGCATGCATCAAAACACATTTTGAGCTTCTGCCTGCCTGCTTCAGTGCATGCTCCTAGACTGTTAGGTGTTGCGTACAATTGGATGACCAACCCAAACCCATAAAGCTGAGCCAGGCTCTCTCTCTTCACCTCTTCCATGGCTACATTTACGGAGGTTTGCGGCCCGTAGAAACTCATCTCTGTCCTGCTCTCCAATCTCCATGACATCTTACCCCGCCCCCCCCTTCCACTCTCACCATCACTACATCAAGTATTATGATCTATTTTACTATGAATATGATGATTGTGATCAATCTCCTGATGATGATAATGATGATGATGATGATGATGATGTTGGCGGTATCCGGCGGCGTATCCCGACGTCACGTCAAACGGAAGCCAAGACGAGCGAGACGAGAAGCCCAAGAGTCTGTCTGTCCGTCAGTCCGCCCATCCCCTCCATCGGTCCGCTCCGGCAGTTTTTCCGCGTTTCGGAGGCGAACGCGGGGAGACGTTTTGCGGCATTTTCATTGCGTGTTGGGATCGGTTGCTGAAGGCTGTGTCTGTCTCTCTTGTCTTTCAGAACACAGGGAATATTTCCCAAACCCCTGCCTCTCCCTCCCTCCAATCACAGGTGCTACCTCCATTTTCAGTCTTCAATACTAACACACCCTTATTATTTTTTTAAAGTCCCTCTCTTTTTTTCCTTTGCTCATCTAGTCATCGCAAGGACTTATTATTTATTTATCCACTCATTCATTTGGTTGGTTTTATTTATTGATCATTTGTTTTGCGTCATTACATTTTTTTTGGTATCAAATGTCTTATTTTTGACATCAGATTATTATTATTATTATTTTATTATTATTATTATTATTATTATTATTATTATTATTATTACTATTATTATGCTTTCAGGCAATTTTTATTTATTCACTCTTTTTTTCTTATTTATTTTTCTTTTTTTTCCTTTCTTGATTTTGGTAGTTCATTTGGACAGATGGTGATTTCCTTTAGTTGGCAGTTGTTTTGTCCAACTTCAAGTCATTGAATGGGCATCATTATTATTATTATTATTATTATTATTATTATTATTATTATTATTATTATTATTATTATTTATCTTACCCACAAAAGGAAGGAGTTACATTTTACAAAATAGAAAACAAACTGTAAAAGCAAACCCAGAGCCAAAAGCAGGGCGATGCGATGAGAGCCATGACGTGTGTGATGGGAGTAATGTGTGCAGTGCACCTTAAGGCCTGGCAGTGTCCAGGTGCGGATGGTTACTCTTCAAAAAAAAACTTAACAGCACAACACTATTGAAATTACAAACAGACCTTTTAACGCAGTAGGACACAGACACAGCCCCTGTTATTAATGAGCTGTTACCAGAATGGCAGTGACCAATTCGTAATGTATTACTAAAGGACCTGTGCACTGTCACAGTGGTGTAGTACTCTGGTAGTTGGATTTTTTTTCATTGACTATTACAGTGTTCCACTGGTGTAACAGCGTGCGTTATGGGCCTACGATTGTAGAAGCTGTCATATTGGTCATACCGAGGATGTCTTTCTGACATGTCAGTGTATAAATTCTACAAATTAAAAGGTCTCTTCGTAATTATAGTAGCTATGTTGCGCTCTTCCGTCCTTTTGAAAAGTGCTATCACTGGAATTAGCCGCACCTGCGAGAAAGAAAAAAAGAAAAGAAAAGCCTGTTGAGGTGTGCGGTCCTCTTTCGGCCTGTGTAAGATGGCGATGGTTGACATCAGTGGAGAACCTCCTTGATGTGATGATAATGCTATCGGCTGCAACAGCTGCAACTGGCTGACTGCTGATGCTGACACTACTGACCCTTTGGCCCTGCTGCACAGCAGCATGATGCTCACCTCTTATACGCAGCCA